>NC_067131.1:382416-418666 GCF_021347895.1 Acanthochromis polyacanthus | reverse complement strand
TCCAGACCGCCGATGTAAACTGTGGCCCTCGGTCCGACACTATGTCTCGCGGGAGGCCATGGGCACGGAAGACATGGTGAACCAACAAATCAGCGGTTTCTCTGGCCGAGGGAAGTTTCGGCAGAGGAACCAAATGAGCAAACTTAGAGAATCGATCAATAATAGACAATATGACAGACTGACCGTGGGATGGAGGTAATCCAGTGACGAAGTCCAAAGCGATATGCGACCAGGGCCGCCGTGGAATGATCAAAGGATGAAGGTGACCAGGAGCAGACGCGGTGGAAGTCTTATTTTGGGCACAGACGGAGCAAGCTGCCACGAAGTGATGACAGTCTCTCGCCATAGAAGGCCACCAGAACCGCCGCTTCAGGTTCGACAGAGTCCTAAACTCCCCTGGGTGGCAGGCAAACTGGCTGGAGTGGCCCCACTGCAGAACCTCCGACCGAGCTGCTTCAGGGACAAACAAGGTTCCTGGAGGACCGGCTTCGGGAAACACTTGGTCTTGCTGAGCTCTCTTGACCACAGACTCAATATTCCACGTGAGGCAAGCCAGGTGACAAGGAGACAGAATGGGTTCTGGCTCCTTTGGATAAACCTCCTTGGAGGAGATACGGGACAAGGCATCGGGTTTTCCATTGCTGGAACCTGGACGATAGGCTAGGGTGAACTGGAACCGGTCAAAAAACAGAGTCCACCTGGCCTGCCTCGGGTTTAGTCTCTTGGCGGACCGCAGATACTGGAGGTTTTTGTGGTCTGTCATACCATAAACGGCACCTCTGCTCCCTCCAGCCAGTGCCGCCACTCCTCCAGTGCCATTTTAACGGCCAACAGCTCCCGGTTGCCAACGTCATAGTTTCTCTCCGCTGGGGAGAGCTTTCGAGAGAAGAACGCACAGGGGTGTAGCTTCCCATCTCCACCTGCACGCTGGGACAGCACCGCTCCTACTCCGGTGTCTGAGGCGTCGACCTCCACGATGAACTGTTGAGTGGGATCTGGCTGGACAAGAATAGGAGAGGAGACAAATTTAGACTTCAATGTAACAAATGCATGATTAGCAGCAGGGGACCAAACGAACGGACGGGTATTGGACGTGAGCGCGGTGAGAGGGGACGCGATTTGACTGTAGTTTTGGATGAAGCGGCGGTAGAAGTTGGCGAAGCCCAGGAACCGCTGAAGCTGTTTGCGATCCCTGGGCTCCGGCCAATCAACCACCGCCGCAACCTTGGCTGGATCCATCCTGACCTCCCCCGCGGCAATGATGTAACCCAGGAAGGCCACCGACGACACGTGAAACACACACTTCTCAGCCTTAACGAAAAGCCGGTTCCCGAGCAATCGCTCGAGGACCGCCCTCACGTGCCGCCGGTGCTCCCCCAGGCCGCGGGAGAAGATCAGGATGTCATCGAGGTAAACGAATACGCACCGGTTCAAGAAGTCCCTCAAAACGTCGTTCACAAGGTGTTGGAAGACAGCCGGAGCGTTCGTCAATCCAAAAGGCATGACACAATATTCAAAATGGCCAAACGGAGTGTTAAATGCTGTCTTCCACTCGTCCCCCTCCCGTATCCGTACCAGGTGATAAGCGTTTCTCAGGTCTAATTTAGAGAAGATTGTGGCGCCGTGTAAGGGAGTGAAAGCGGAGTCAATTAGCGGCAACGAATATTTGTTGCGAACCGTGATGTCGTTCAGTTTCTTGTAATCGACGCACGGCCGGAGTCCGCCATCTTTCTTTCCTACAAAAAAGGTACCCGCCCCGACTGGAGAAGTGGACGGGCGAATCAACCCGGCTGCCAGCGACTCCCTGATATAAGTCTCCATTGCCGATTTCTCCGGCTTTGAAAGGTTATATAACCTGCCACTTGGTAGAGGAGCGCCCTCCACCAGATCTATCGCACAGTCGTAAGGCCTGTGAGGAGGTAGAGACATGGCCCGGTCTTTATTAAAAACGTTCGCTAGGTCATGATACTCTGAAGGTACGGAGGTTAGATCGGGGTTAACAGCCAGAGTTCTTGGTTCTGGACCGCCGGGGGTCTGAGCTGACACCAGGCATGTTGCATAACAGTCTGTACTCCAAGATAAAATCTTCCCTAATCTCCAGTCTATCTGGGGGTTATGCATACTTAACCAAGGATACCCTAGGACCACTGGTGAATTCAAACCAGATATCACAAAAAACGAGAGCGTTTCCACATGGTTACCTGAGGTCCTGAGGGTAACCGAAATGGTTTGGTCACTGACCTGGGCTAAACGACGTCCGTTGAATGCTAATGCACATAGAGGGGTTTTAATTGGTACAGTAGGTAAAGACAATCGTCTGACTATGGATACATCAATAAAGTTTCCCTCAGCTCCAGAGTCAATAAGTGCTTCCACTGGAATCTGATGCCCCTTCCATTGAAGAGAGGATGAAACCTGGAGGTGTGTCAGAGGGGGGGAGACGGACGTCTGGCTCACCCGGATCTCCCCAGACCGAGGTGAGCCGGGTCTTTTCCCGGCCGGGATGGGCATGCGGCCACTAGGTGACCCCTCTCACCGCAGTAAAAGCATGCTCCCCGCTTCAGGCGCTCAGCTCGTTCTTCGGGAGAGAGGTGGGCTCGTCCGAGCTGCATGGGCTCCTCTCCCCCTACCGGAAAGGACTTGGTCGAAGAGCTTGCTCGTGGTTGTGGAGGAGAGGATACCGCCGGGCTGGAATCCCTAGGTCGTGGACTGAGACAAGGTTGAACAGCGAGGGAAGGACGAGACGCCTGGAGGTGGGTAAGTCTTTTTTCTCTCCTCCGTTCTCGCAGCCTATTGTCCAGGATGATAGCTTGGTCTATGAGTATGTTCAGATCCGCCGCTTCTTCTCGGCGGGCCAATTCGTCTTTTAATTCCTCGTTAAGCCCGCGAAGAAACTGGTACCGGAGAGCAGAGTCATTCCAGTCCACCTCCGCCGCTAAAGTCCTGAACTCCACGGCATAGGTGGCCACACTTTGTCCTCCCTGTAATAAGTTGCCCAGCCTCTTCATGGCATCCGCTCCACGAACTGGATGGTCAAATGCGCGTTTCATCTCTTTGGTGAATGCAGAGTATGAAGCGCAGGCGGGTCTCTTGTTCTGCCAAACAGCCGATCCCCACCGAAGCGCCGAACCGGTCAATAGGCTCAAGGTGTAAGAGATCTTCTGTTCGTCAGTGCGGTACCTCTGAGGTTGTGCGCTAAAAACTAATGATACCTGCATCAGGAAATCTCCGCAGGCTCCCTGGTCTCCTGCGTAGCGAGCTGGGTCGGGTATCTTGGGTTCCGGGAACCAATTCGGGGCTAAGGCGGCATCTTCATTGCTGGGCGAAGGTGGGTTCGGCGGAGGGACTGGAGGAGGCTGCGGGTTGGAGAGCTGTGCAAGAGCGGAGGTAATCTGGAGCAACTGTGCCGTCATGTTTCCAAACTGATCGTTCAGAAGTCGACTCGTTGCTCCAAGTTCCTGAAGCGCTTGGCCATGTTGTTCCAATACCGTGGGAGCTGTGGTCACCTGAGTCATCTGGTCTGACAGGGACTGGAGTTGGGCTGATACCTGGTTCCCCGCTTCCACTAGATTCCTCAGGGTTCTACTGTGTTGTCCTAAAAGGTGACCATGGACGGACACTGCCTGAAAGACCTGGGCGGGGGTTGGTTCCTCTGGACCTGAGTTCTCCGCTTCCATGTTGGCCGGATTGTTCTGTCACGATCGGTGGTTGGAAACCGGTGCAAGAACTCAGGTCTACAGAGGGAGAGAGTTTAGGGATTTTATTGTGAGGGAAGGGAGTGGTTTGTGGAGGTTGGGTTGTCTGGGGCGCAGGGCTTGGGTCGTGGTGGTGATGGGGTGAAGATTTCTTTATGGCTGGGGTTTGGGGTTGGTCTTCGGCTGTGGTCTTCTCTTGGCTGTGATTCTTGGTTTGGGCTTGGCTGTGGTTTTCTCTTGGCGGAGACTCTGGGTTCTTGGTTTTAGCTGTGGATCTCTTTTGGCTGAGGTTCTAGGCTTGGACTTGGCTGTTGAATTCTCTTGGCTGAGGTTCTAGGTTTGGTCTTGGCTGTAGACTTCACTTAGCTGTGGAGGTTTGGTCTTGGCTGTAGACTTCACTTAGCTGTGGTTCTGGGCTTTGGTCTCGGCTGTGGTCCCCTCCTGGTGGTGAATCTCGGCTGGGTTCTGGCTGTGGATGGCTGAGGGGTGATCTAGGAATCCGTTGTGCTGAGCAGAATGAACTGTAGTAGAAGACAAAGGTAGAAGAGGTTTACTGTTCAGAGAATTCAAATCTGACCTCAGAGTTCTAGGCAAAAATAGCGAAACTTGACTTGGTCGGCTGGAGAGTCACTAACTTGGTAGTCATATAACAATCCGGCATCGAATGAGTGTCTGAACCGGCTTTTTATTGTCAGAGATGTGTGATGATGAATCGGAGACAGCTGCTCAGCCAGAGCTGCACCCTTGATGAGGAGAGTGGCCTCAGCTGAAGCTGAAGCCACTCTGACCTACTTAGGAGAGCGAGAGAGAGAGAGAGAGAGAGAGAGAGAGAGAGAGGGAGAGAGATGGACCAAAGCACAGCATAGACAACAGGAACATGGCACCAAACAAAGCCTGGCATGGCACATAATAAAATAAGGCAGCAGACAAAAACCTGACCAGGCAGGACGAGAGTCATGACAAATTGACCCGTTTAAAAGTTTGAAAATGTGGGAAAAAATATTTTCACAGTGAAAACTTCCACATTTTCAATTTTTTGGGGGACATTTTTTGAACATTGTTTGATGGGAAAAAAAAATGTTGAAAAAATGTTTCTTTGAGAACATCCAGAAAATCTGAATGATTTTTAATTAAAAAAATAATAATAATTCTGAATGTTCTTAAAGAAATTATTAGAAGTTTTACTGATACATATGTAATCACTTTCACAATTTTTCTTTTGGAATATTTTTATTCATTTTTTGAAAATATTTACAAATTTCACTTTTTTCATGTTTTAAAAAATTTTTTTCCTCGCCAAATTTGGGATTTTTTTATAAAAAAATAACACTTTTAATGGAAATTTTAAAGGAATTTTCTTGCTGAATTTTTGGATTTTTTTCAGACAAGGCAACAATAATTTTTGGTGCCATAAATGAGGACAACAGGAGGGGTAAGACGCATAAGCTTGACAATCCTGGTAAAATATAGCTTAAAATAAGTTTTCCCAGCTAATTTTAAGATCTCAGTATTCTAAATATCATCTCTTATTTCAAGCAGTCTTACCAAGCCATTTTTCACTTGTTCTATGGACAGAGTTTTTCACTTATTTCAAGGTAAAAGTTGCTTTTTCTTATTTTGAGAGGAGCATAAGCACTGTAGTACAAGCACGTAAAAGAAGCATCTGGCAAGACTGCAATCTCTAAAAACAGTCTCATCAAAGCAAAATCTCTAAGTGCTAATAAAATAGGGAAAGTCAGCATTTATCCCCAAAGGTGACCTCTTAATTGTCACAATTCCACAGTCTAATTGTTGTTGTTCTCTACAGAACCAGCTGTATGCTCGGCTGGCGGCTGCTCAGCCTGATGACTGGTGTCTTCCCTTGCTCCAGTACTCTGCAACCCTACGTCACACACCACCTTCATGAAATCTCTGAGGATTATGAACACCCATACCAAGGTAAAGAAAGTTATTTTACTGCTGAAAAGTGTAAATTTTTTTTTTTTAAATAAATTTTTAAAGCAAACCGTTTTTGTGTGCAGAGCTGGCACAGATGTGTGAGGATAACCTCCAGCGCTCTCTCAGTTTTGGTGGTCGCCGTTGCATCCCCTCACATGTCGAGATGGAAGCCTTTCTGGCAAGTTGAGCTTAAGCTAATAACAGAATTCTTGTCATGGTTTATTTTACCTGTTATGTGTCATTATTCTCTGCATTTGCAGTTGATCTCATTATGTGAACTCATTGTGAGCAAACCTTGGTTTCCTTTAGGCTGGCAAAGGTTCCAAAGTTATTCCTGTACAGCTGCCAGGGGGAGTGGACTTCCCCATTAACATCCGCAGCTTCACTGTAAGATTCATTTATATCCAGAACCTTATCTATGAATCAAACCATCAATCTTTTATTTCATCAAATATCTCCATGGTTTTATTTTCCTTCCTCTAGATTGTAGGAGAGGCAGTAACAGAGTTATGTAAAGAAATGGGCATCTCAGATTTCAAAGAACTCACGGAGTTCTGCGTCCTCGCCTCCAGACGTAAAGGTAAATCACACCAATACTGACTGTCACAGAAAGCAAAGTAAGTGTTGATTATTGCTTTGTACATTTACTTTTTCTGAGTTGAGTATTTCTTCCACTTCTATAAGAACTGTGCACAGCATTGGAGCAGGTACAGATGCTTCACTTGGCATCTTTCGTGACACAATTTCTGTCTCCCAAAGAGCATCTTAGTGTGTAGCATTGGGAAGGTTGTCTCTGTAGATTCACAGAGAACTCAAAAGTGAGTCGTTCTCAGTTCTGAACCGAGAATTGAAGAAGCCTCTTGGATGAGAAGTTAAACATCTCGAAGACTCCAGACAAGAAGCCCAATTCCTAGGATTGCTAAAAATTTAAACTGTCGTTGCTGGAGCTGTGTGCCAGTTTCTTATATCCTCCTCAGACATTGGAGCTGCACTCAGCAAAGATTTCATAGGGTTTTTGTTTGTTTGTTTGTTTTTTTGCTACAAACCACCTAAAGGCAATAAGACAGATGTGAAAATCCAGACTATGCAGATTAACAGGTTGTCGTACTCCCCAGCACATTTTTGGTAAATGACCCAAAGTGTGTCGACGAGAAGGTTGTGTGAAGTTTGGGTTTTTCTTCTAGACTCAGAAGCAGTACACAAAGTTGTAGTAGAACTGGTGGATTTAATAAATGAACAGTCTTTAAAGGTGAACAGAGGTGGCTGAGGGCTAGTTGGAGGTGATCAGCTGGAGGCAGTGTAATGTGTGTGAGGAAGGGAAGTTGGCTGGACACAAAGACTGTGCTGATGGTAAAGCACACAGGAGGATTTACGCATTGGATCCCAAGAGATCAGCAGAGTAGCAAACAAGAAGCTCTAAAGACAAAAGCTAAGCGTGTTGCAGTGGAGGTGGCCGGAGAGTTGCTGTGGTTGTACCATAGTGGCAGAACAATCTGGGACTGGAGAGCAGGAGAAGCCCGGGTGTTATGGAAGTCTTGATGAGGTGAGATGATTTGCTGGTGCGTCAGTCAGCTGCAGTGAAACTAGCCAAGCCTTCAGCCACACACTGAGAGAAATGAGATCAAAAAGAAGGAGGAGAATAGAGGACAAGGGATGAATCAAAACTAGAACAAACCAGAACAGGTTGGTTGCAAATGCCTAAGTTGTGCTGGTGGTCTGCTATTCTGGAAATGTTTAGGAATGCACACCATTTCATTAAGCTTTAGGTAAGATATGCAAGGATCCAGCTGATGTAGGTGCAAGAACACAAGGCATCCTGGGTGGTTTTAACAGCCCAGAAGGACAGAACTGGGGCCCTGGTTGTGCAAGCATAGAGGGACAAAAAGACATCACCGATTAAAGTGGAAGGAAGAGGAACATGGGAATGACTGGACCTTAGACAAGTCTCACAACTGACATCAGATAAATGTCTACAAAGCCAATGAGTGGGTTATCAAGAAATATTGAGCTTCAAGTCAAAGTTTTCACGATCATGAAGATGGCTCTTTCTCCTGGATCACCATGATAACTTCAGACAAGGAATTTGAAGGAGGAATGTCAGATTTGTTCTCATCAGTTTTAAAATACTGTAATACTATACTTTCCAGCACATCCTGCTGCTGTAAAGAGATTTTATATTTATTTTTCCACACAAAGAAGCCATGCAGAACATGGTCACATGAAATAAAGTATCCAATTAGGCTTTTTCAGTCATCTTTGAGCAAAAAGAGCCAGATGGTTACGTGACACAACAGATCAGTGTCCCAGAACTCCTAACAGCTCTGCTCCCTGTATTCCAGATGGAATGGTGCGTCCTCTCCATGCTGAAGAGTACCTGTTTGACTTCCTGTTGGACGGTGGATCTATCTCCTTGTCCCTGAGGAGAGTGAACTGGAAGAGCCCTCTGTCCTACAGCAATGACCTCTATGTGGATTTCCACTATCAGCAGGTGACAAGATGACTACAGAGCGGCCAGGAGCAACAGGACTTGTCAACCACTGATCTAGTTTCCATCTAACTGTTACTGTCTGTGTGTGTGTAGCTGCTGGGTGACTACCTGAGTGGGCAGCTGATGCCTCCTCCTGCTGCAGGAGGGTCCTCACCAGTCCAGCTGATGGGAGAGCTGTCAGCCCTGCAGCATCTGGCTCTGGGTTTGGAAGACCAGCCTACCCTGTGAGTAACACACACTGAGTCAGTCATACAGTACTGTGGAAGGTCTTGAGAGATTGGCTCATTTAAACAGTCTAGACAAAACATACAGGCACAAAGGTTTTGGACCGCCCTAAAAACGATCCACAAGTTGCTGCAGTGGAAAACAACCTTGTGTGCACAATAAAATGGCACAGGAAACACCATAAAGTCTCAGGTCAGCAGCTGCTCTAGTTTGTGACACATTTCAAGCTTGGGGTTTTCTTCAAGCAACATTACATTGTTTCAGATGTGAATCTAGAAAAAGAGCAAAGGTAGAAAATAACATGTCATGTAGTGAAACCATATTTGCTCAACAATACTGATAACATAAAGCAATAATGGGATGCTCATATTGTTGATAAAGAGTATAAATAGCATCTAGCTTAGTTACTATTTTACAAATGAAGACACCAGGACTATGAAAAAACACACATGGAACTATTTAGTAAACTAAAATATTCAAAAGAACTACAATATGTTTCACATTTTAGATTTTTTAAAGCAGCCACTTTTTTGCCTTGAAGACAGCTTTCACCGGGATGGTAACCAGCTTCACGAGGTCACCACCTGGAATGGTTTCCAGCTAACAGATGAGACATGTCAAAAGCTAAAAGATGGAATTTGTTGCCTTTGTTTGAAACCTTCAGTTGTGTTTTGTCAAGGTAGCGTTGGTACACAGCAAACATCTCTATGCAATTAATGTAGCAATCCATAATATAGCAAGAACTGGTCAACTAAGCAAAGAAACCAGTCCATCATTACGTCAAGACGTGAAGGTTAGTCTGAATGTCAAGAGTGTACGAAGGAGGCTACTTTAAGGAATTTAAAATTGGAAAGATGTTTTGCTTTGTTTGTGCTTTTGCATTTACTGTATGATTCCAAATGTACCTAAGCAAGACACCGAACCCCTAACTGCTCCGGATGGGTTGTGGTTAGCTCCCTTGCATGGCAGCTTTCACTATCAGCGTGTGAATGTGATGTATAATGTAAAAGCACTTTGGGTATCGTTTCAGGGATGTTGAAGCGCTATATAAATACAGACCATTTACCATATGTGTTGTTTCATATTTTTTATGTATTTAGCTTTGTTCTACACTGTAGAAAATAGGCAAAAACCTTGGAATGAGTAGATGTGTCCAGATTGGCGGATGACAGTCTAGATCTGGACGCAGACGCCGTCTTATACAGACCCGGACCTGCAATTGGTGTAATTGTAGCAGGATTGTAAATTTGATGAGTCTCTTCTATTTTACCGGTGCAGCTTTTCCTGTGTTTACAGCATATTATCAGCTCAGGAAACACACAGACCAGTTAGGTACAAGTTCAGCCATCCCACGTGACGCTACTCAGCCAATGAAGTTTCTGCATTGCAGGTGCTAAAAATCGCAGTTCTGCCTTCAGAAAACAGTTGAGAGGTGAGGGACAGATGAGAGGACAGACAAAAGAGGAAAATAAATAAAGCAGCCCTGAGAAGAAAATAGCCCTGTACATGCTGACTATGTTTGGCTCAACATTCAGCTGTGAGGCAGCTTTCTCAACTATGAACATAATCAAAACTGAATATCATTCCAGACTCACCAATGAGCCCCAAACGTGTTTGAGAACGACCCTGACACCATTCAGGCCACGATTCAAAATACTGACAGGACAAGCTGCAGCTCAGTTCTCCTGTTAAGCAGCAGGAAATATGAAAGGGATTGATATAAGACAGGGAAAAATATAAAGTGTGTAATTGTTTGCATTTTTTGAGATTTAGATATTCTCAGGTAACAACTGGTTCAGGTTGTTCAGTCATTATTTTTTAAAGTTCTGCACTTTATTTTAAGATTTACAGTTACATCAAACGTTATTTATTATTAAATGTTGTCAAAATGCTTATGAACTGTACTGAATTAATTTAATGTGAGTCAGTTCGTGATTACATGCACACTCTAATAGAACTACTTGGCTACATCTACATATATCACACTGATTCAAGTTGGACATTATGATGTTCTGGATCTTTGCTTTAATAAATTTTCTGACTGAACCTCTTTGAATTTTACTTGGATACCCCTGGACTAGTACTTTATGCACTAAGCCCAGCAGTCTATGGTGGACAAACTGTGATGGACGCTGTTTCTAAATAATACGTCTGACGTGTTTTGTTGCTTATTCTCTGACACATGCAACAATATTGATCTATCTGCAATAAGCCACTTTCAGCTGATATCTTAGATCTACCATGAAAACATTATTTTAATTATCACTAACAGCATCTATTTCACACTGACCGGGAGGCTGAATGCTTCCTAACCTCTAGATGTTATGTTTGTGAGTACTGAGATTCAGTCTGCATTTTTCTCCACGAGGCCGAAGATAAAGGAGTACCTGCCATCACAGGACGGGCTCAGCAGCAAAGTGGAGGAGATTTACTCCTTCTGCCAGCGTCAGATAACTGCCATGGAGTCGCTCAGTCCTCAAGATGCCAAGATACGATTCATTGGTGGGTAACACCTCTCCTCTTATCTAATCCTCTCCTCTAATGTGTTACTAATGTGATCCATCTGAATCCTGTGTCTCTCAGAGTTTGTGAGCACCCTGCCTCTGTTTGGCTCCAACACTTTCCTGGCTCAAAAGGTGAGCCAGAGTGGTATTCCCTCGCCCTGCATGGTGAGCATCAACCAGGAGGAGGTGCTGTTCCGTCACCCTATAACACAGGTATGTCCCCTTATCATCTATATCTGAAATGCACCTTTCTCAGCCTTTGCCTGCGACGTCAATAAAGTATTTTTTCATTAGAATCAAACTAATGCGCCTAATGAGTGCTTCAGTGGGTAAAGTAGTATTCTTTCTCAGCTGATGGCCTCAAAAAGAATAAAGTTAGACATTTCACTTTTTATTTATTTTGCACTGTGTCCTGTCTTAGATTAATCAGAGCAAGAAATCCTCTTCTAAACTGGTCTGCTAAACAAAGCACAAACTCATGTCTTACACCAAATTTAGTGTTATTCAGTCAGACACTGTCCGTCAGTCCGCCTGCAGAAACGCCATCTTTTCGGTCAGGTTGGCAGCCCCCACATCTCTCTACTAATGCTTCATAAACACAGCAAGTGTTTGATACGAACCTCCCAATGTTCAGCTGATCATTTTGTCAGCCATCTAATGATTGTTGTGTTAATCTGCTGCAGGAGCGAGTCTTTCAGATTTTCCTGACAGATGTTCAGTCCATGCGCACCATCGCACCCAAGAAACAAGGCAAAGAGCCAGCAGTGGAAATAAACTACGGCAATCCAGCTAATCCCAAAAAAGTCACCATTCATCTCAAACAGGTAAATCACTTACAGCTGTAACAGTAGGCTCTATTTTTGTAGCTTTTTGTAGCTGTGCAGTGAACTGGTGTGTCCTGGTTTTGCAATTTGGCGACTCAGTTTGCACCCCGGTAGGAGAGATGTGGCTGAGGGTGTGGTAATGCCTCAAGTTTTGTGTTCCTCAATCTTTTGGTCACTTTATTTGGTGAAGGGACTGCCATGGCCCCCACTGAATTCTCATCGTCCTCAAGTTCATGCACCGAAACTCCAATATCCATGTTTCAGTTAAAGTAACTACCGTGCCAGAATGTATGTGAAAGCACTAGAAGTTAACAGGAGCAGAAGTTTGGTTTGTTGCTTCCGGCTCTTTGTAGAAATCTTTGCTCAGAGTTTTTTTTAAACATCTGTAGCATCAAACAGTAACAGGTACCATATGCATGTCTACAAACTCACATGACACACAACTTCATTAATTACTTCCAATTATAAATGATCCCCAACATACAGGCGTGATCAGTATCTAACAGGAAATAACACTGTGTGCTTCACTTCAGAAAGGTTAGCTGTCCTATTAATCTGACTTGTTCTATCTTCATCACAGTTAAGGTTTGTTTTAATGGGCAGTTGTTGCATTTTTGTGATAGATGTAAACGAGAAACGGCAAACGCTTTTTTGCTTTCTGTGATGTTTTAATTGTTTCAGGATCGATGCTGAAATATAGAATCTTTCTGAAATCAGTTCTGACAATTCGAAGCGTGCTGCCTGTCTGTTAATGTGACAACATGCAGTTATGAATGGTGCCATGCTGAAAATGATACTGTTTAACCTAGTAAGACTGGCATTACAACTTCTACAAAAAGTGACCGTGGTGCTAATTAAGACACGAGGCCGACACACTCAGGTGTCCACAAATGAACAGAAATGAATGAAAGTCTAAAGGTGGCTCCGATGTGAGAATAACTCCTTTATAACTGGATGATCTTAAACATGATCCATCATCACATGTAGCAATGCAAAATAAACATTTTGCCCCGACATAAACTGGACATTAATGCCAGTTTAAAAAACATTGATAAGCAGTAAAAAAATACATAATGAACTTTGTTTTGCTTGTTGTACTGCTCATATGACATATTACACTTGAAATATGTCCTTATTTTATGCAGCTAATGGTAAACCATTTTTCAATCAATCTTTCCATTAATGTTTCATTTCGGTGATTCATCATTTGGTCAATACGTGACATAAAATGGAGAAAATCACACTTTCTTAAGGGTCAACCTCGGATAGAGGCTTTGAGCAAACTAAATAGATCTAAACGACAAAGGGTTTGGCATTTTGGGTGATCAATTATCAAAAATGCTACTGAATAACGTTGTGTTGTTGTTTAACATCTACTTTGGTGTCAGTAGTGCATGTACACATACAGCTCTGGGCTCTGTGGAAGCCCAGACACTGAACAAACTGTAGAAAACTTGCATTGCTAGATTAAGTACTTATTTTTTTAATTGCCTATCAGTTTTAATGAACTGTATATGTGCTTCCATGTCTCATTCAGTGTGTTAATCTCTTTTCCAGGCTAAACAGTTGTGCCACATGCTTGCTCTGCTGATGGAGAGCTGATCCCGCTGTCGGCCACCACGTCTATTTGTCATGGCTAGTAGTCACACACAGTAAAGGGATTTTTTGTTAATGACTGGCTTCTGTGACTGATTTGTTTTTATCTCTTAATTAGTGAATTATTGATCAAACTGACTGATATAACATGCAGACATGATGTTGATCTTCTTTTCAGTGCTTTCTGAGAGGAAATATGATGCTGTGCAAACCCATGTATCACAAATGCAGGAGGATGTGCGTTAATTCACTGTACTAGTAAATCAAAGCCTTACCGTAAATTTGATCATTTTGTGTATTAAAATTCTATTTTTGAAATGTAAAGGCTGTTAATCATGATAAGAATTAAGAGCATACGCATTTTTAATGTTAACAAACAATTTATAAGCATTAAATAAATGTTGATTTATTTAATCTCAAGTGTTTATTTTCCAACATTTTCTCATTCATAAGAATGGTGGGTCTAGTACCATCATCAGCCACAACTGCAATTTGTCCGATATTATCCTGGCTTTGGACATTATCTTTAACTTCTTTTTTGGGTGCAATATTGACATCATGGGTCAGAAAATGCAACCATGATGTCAAGTTGAAAAATAAATCGCATTACCACCTTGGATACTCCTGCTGTGCACTGGCCAGTAATTGAAATCAGACCATGATAACTGAACCACCGATGCACAATAGCATTGCAAATGGACATCAGTGTGATGTTACCTCAAACAATAAAGCTGTTTCAGAGCTCAAGGAGTTTGGTTTAGAGTGGATTGCATTAATAAATGTAGGAGAGCGTGCGTTGTGAGAGAGAGCCCTGGTCTTCAGGATTTAAACATTAGTGGCAAAGAGTTAAGAATTTTGGTTGATTTTATTCCCCATCCATGGAGACCAGCCCTGTGCTATTTACAGCATGTTAGAGATTACTGGGACCATTTGGAATGGTATGTAAGCTGTTTTTATTCTGTAATTTCTGATTATAAATAATTTTGGACATGACACTTTTGGTAAAAATGCAAAAAACAGAAAAATCTAAGCTCTAATACAGGGTCGTATCATCTTTCTAAAGTGTCTCTAAAGAGGAGATGACAAGTGCAAAGCCAGCCAAACGCACTATTGTAAAGATAATTATGAAAGTAGTAATAGAAAAATATAAATTTTATTTTGATAGCAGTTGCTGTGAAGTGCAGTGCTAAATGAGAAAACATGCCAGGAAGATAAATGATGAATTCTAGCAGTCAACACAAATGCCACTTTTGTAACCAGCTTTGAATTTCAGAGGTTGGAGTCCAGAGTCTGCTCAGGATCAGAGAAATTCATCATGAGGAAGAGGCGTTTGGAGAGCTCAGGACCAACCCTACGAGTGGTGGAGGTGATGCCCTCTCCTCTGCGAATCAGAAGGTCAGACAACAGTGAGACCTGCTCATGCTCAGTCCGGCAGAGACTGTAGGCCTGTGGACGGACAGGGAAATATCTGCTATTAAGAAATGATTGCAAATGTGCCTGTATGATGTGTTGCCTTGATACTAACACCTTCATAAAAGTCTATTTTTCTTTCAGGTTGCACTAAAGTAACACCTTGATTCAAATAGATTTTATCTGCAATGTTTATGGGTCATATAAGAGGGAGTATGCCCTGACAAAGAGGCTGTTTAATGGCATGCAGGAATGATGTTTACTTTTGCATGTGCTAAAGTAAGCTTGACTGTTAGCCTGCCCTGGACCAGGCTTGTCGCTCTGGCTGAGTTACCATGGTTACCAAGCCAGGCTAGCCCTAAGCCTTGTTGGTGGAACTAAACTCTCACTAAAGTTAGCGAAGCTGACCGAAATAAGCCAGGCTTAGACCTAAGCCAGCTTCGTGGAATACCCCCCAGGTAGATGTTCATTGTGTTGGAACAGTCTATAGATTTGGAGTGAGGGCTTGGGTTCAATAACTTCTGAGCTCTCTATTAAACAGGGCCTTCATGAGACACCGAGGCATGAACTGCTCCCGCTGAGCCTGTGAGACAATCCCACACCCACAGTTGCAGGATGTGACCCCATGTGGTGTTATGTATAAAGTAAGTGAGCACATATCAACTTATCAGCTTAGACAAACTCAGCACTCAATAAAGCTACATGTATCATTTGTACAGGGGGACGTTTCCTTTGAACAGGGCATTACTAACCACAGGATACAAATAGCCAAAAAGCACATCAAGAAAACAGGTTGGTCAATATCTTGCTTTCACCAGTCATTGTAATTTTTGGGGGGGTTTTCTGAAGTAACATGACTATCTGTAATCAACAATGACTTATCAGAGATCTGCAGAATGTGCTAAACACAACATGCATGTCAAATGGGTGAGATGGGTTTGGAGGACTTCATTGCATTAATTTAACAGCCATACAGTTTCAATACACAGGGGCAAAAGGTGACATAGCCAAGAACTGACAGCATGCAGATGAAGTTACAATCTAGCAGAGAGTGAAGTGAGGAGCCGGCTTTTATGGAGGAGGAGATGTGTCAGGTGTGCAGCGCTGCAGCTGCCCAGAGTTCTGCTGATGAGATTGGAGACTGATTAGTTGCAGCTGCTGCAGAGAGCGGCAGAGTGGAGCAAGAGAGAGTGTCTGCAGTTAACATGAACTGAAATGACAGGTTACAACAATAGGACCGAACGTGTATTGTTTTGTTTTTTGAGTGATTAGTTTTGACAACATGGTCTCAGTTTGTTCCGATGCATTTTAGCAAACCAAACTAATGTTTTGCTTCGTGTTATGGTGAGAGGCTGCTGTGTGCATTTCGGTGAACAAACCCAAGTTAAGCTAGAAGTTCTGCTCCGGATCTGTTCCACTGAACGCACACACTAACACACAGCCTGACAGTGGACGTGCTTGCATGATGTGGGTTTTCTTGGCGAGACAATAAATAGTTTTCTGACTTGTTCTTAAACAGCAGCCTGTTTTAAGTTGTGACTATCCCCAGTTGACATGGGTGTTTCCTGAACAATCACCAGGTGTTAAACGCTTGACAGAATGACAAAGATCTATACATTAAGCATAATAAGCACATGCAGTTAATAGAAATATCCACTAAATAAAAATATAAACATGACAACAACATTAACTAGCCACATCACACATACTCCTTAGAAAATACTCAATCTTTCATTCACGTACAACCGTCTAACGAAGGATTTCTCTGCCGACTGTTGTCAGTCACCCATTATGTTGCCACGCTGTTCATTACTATGTGACGTCACTCCCCACAGATGTCCCATATGGGCACTAAATCAGACAGAAAGGAAATCTAACACCATGTCAACCTACACTATAACCTTAACATGCTTAACTTTGGGGCTTTTTCTACAATGAGGCTGCAGCATTCCTATAACTGCAGTAAGGTAGTAGCAATGAAAAACCAGTGAACTGGCTGTAGTAACAAGGGATGTGTTTAACCAAAGACCTGTTTGTGCAATAAGGCGAGAGTTATTATTTGTGAATGTAGTGTAATTTCTATCACTCAAGACCCACATTTACATTTACATATTGTAACTGGGAGAGTGTATTATGGAAAGTTTATTTTAGGATGTGCTGATTGTTTCTCTAGGCTAAATGTTATTTTGAAGAAGGTCTTCTAAGTATAATATATTTTATGTCTAAGTACTGTGTAGCTGCAATGAAGCTGAGTAAGCAATGGCCATGATTACGACTGTTGACATGTTTCCTAACTAACGAAATATCTGAGTGTGTGTG
Source organism: Acanthochromis polyacanthus (assembly GCF_021347895.1). Taxonomy (NCBI): domain Eukaryota; kingdom Metazoa; phylum Chordata; class Actinopteri; family Pomacentridae; genus Acanthochromis; species Acanthochromis polyacanthus. The sequence goes on along the minus strand of NC_067131.1, from coordinate 401,667 downwards.
TATATATATATATATATATACACACACACACACACACTCAACTCTGGTGCGGATTCTTTTTTTTTTTCATTTTCCCCCAAACAAACATATTTTATACAAGACTCAAATCCCGGTGCTCATGATGTCTCCTCAGCAGTCAGTGGAGCTGAGTGAGTGTGTGTGTATATTTATATGTATATATATACACACACACACTCACTCAGATATTCCATTAGTTAGGAAACGTCAACAGTCGTAATCATGGCCATTGCTTACTCAGCTTCATTGCAGCTATTTGGGAGCCATCAAAATAGTTTTCAGAAAGATGTACTGTAAAAGACATGCTAACCTAATGCCTAATGCCAAGTAATTTTTCTATTACAGGTTCTGCTATGCCACAGCATCCTTGAGAGGCTCCATTTTCAGCTGCTTTACATTTTAAACCACAGGCCACTGGCTTTGGACCGCATACAATCTGTGTGCACTCACTACCTGGCTTTTTGTAGTGCTATTTTAAGTAGCATTGATTTATTTACAAGCAAATCTTTCATGTCCAAATAGGTGCAGGTCAAGCAGGATGCCCCAAGATTTATTTGAACCCTTTAACCCTTAGTACCTGCATTATCTTCTTGAAATCCTTTTATCGGTCACAACTATCGCAAGCCTGTTGGGGGTGTCAAGACATACTATCCACAGAATACTCTCAGAAAACAACATGTCAGTGATCTCTCTCTCAAAAAACCTGGTTCAGTGATTTCCATAACCTCCGCCCCAACCCCCAATTTGCCCTTCCTTTCTTAAATCCTTGAAAAAACAGTAGCCACTCAAGTCCACTCTCACCTCACCAAAAATAACCCGTAGGAGCCATTTCAGTCTGGTCTCCACTGAATCAGCCCTCATCAAAATCACCAATGGCCTCATGGCAGCCGAAACTGGTTTAATCTCCTTCCTCGTCCTTCTTGACCTGAGTGCCGTCTTTGACACCATCTCAAACTCCATCCTCCTCAGTCGACTCTCCTCACTTGGTATCACTCACACCCCCCTCTGGTTTCAGTCAGATCTCAAAGACCGCTCTCACTTTATACAACTCAAGTCCTTCAAATCGGACGTGTTGAGGATGCTCTCAGTCAGTTGCTTGCTGTGGTGGACATGATGTCTTTCTCATCATGAAGCCTGTCAATGCGGTTCATCCTGCCGCACTCCGACACAGACCAGTGGATTTATTCAGACTTTGTCAGAAAATTTAAACTTGAGGCTTAATCTTCAAATCATTACCCCCATTGTGTGCAAGTTACAATTATTTATAATGCAAATTCAAACCCTGCTTAAGCTGGTTAAAGTGAAGTAACAAGTATCTCTCACACACTCACCTTTATTTACTCATTAATCATGAGGCTGTGGACAATATTTACTCATAAACTTGTACCCAAATAACATGAAAACATCATTACTAGATTGAAAGACTCACAAATGTATAGTTTGTGAACTAAATATGTGGTTTTACTAAACCAATACGGTTTATGTTGTTTTTGTAGTTGTGCTGTTTGGGTTTATAGTTAGTTATCAAGCTCATTTCATTAATTTATGTCAATTTCATTTTGATTTTCAATCAATTGATGCAGCAAAGAATAACCCTGCAGAATGTTTGCAGCCACCTTTATAAAATGTCCACCCTGCTCATAACCATCAAGTAGCAAATGTGTATTTACCATAGCAGCATGTTAAAGTCCATGGGATTGTTTGGAATCCAAGATGAAGCAGATAGAGCAGAGAGTAACAGGAGGAAACCATCAGTGCTTTAAAATGATCTGATTTCAGCTCAGTCCACAGAGGTCAGAAGCTGCTGCACCTGTTCAACCTCTGGACTTCAGTAAAATCGACATATTCAAGAGGTTATATGTAGTCGTGGGTGATGTGTCTCTCATTTGGATGTATTTTACTTCAGATTTTCAGTTTGTGATTTGAGTCGCTATATTATTTTCATTTTCTTTTGTCATTGTCTAGTGTGTTTTTGAAGGAGTCACATATGTTTATGAGAAACCAGTGGTTTGAAAAAAGATTTTTTTTTAGACTAACATGATTTTATAACCATAAAATGAAGTTCTTTGAATCCTAAAATTACAGGAAGGGTCTAATGTCAAACTTCTAAACAAACAGATACAGGTCCCTTGTTTTGATTTTTTATTTTAGTCTCTCTTATTGAAGTTTGATCAGATCAAGCATTTGGTAGCAGTGTGGAGGAAAAAAACTTCCTGTTGCCAGGAAGTTGAAAAAAACCTCCATCTCTTATTGTAGTTTGATCACATTAAGCATTTGATAGCAGTGTGGAGGAAAAAAACTTCCTGTTGCCAGGAAGTTGAAAAAAACCTCCATTTGGGATGAGGGTACAGAGGAAGGAAGGAGCATGAAGTCTTTGCAGGTCGGTGAGGCCAGCTCCAGAGATACCTACAGAGAGGACCAGACACAAAGTTAGTGACTTACAATGGTGGCATCCAGCTTCTAACTGTATGGAGAGGAGATGAGGAGAGGGGGTGTGCTCAGTGCATCATGAGAAGTCCTCCAGTAGTTGGTTTATTTACATTTAGAGAGAAAAAAACAACTAACAATGAAGTAAATGTAGTGTTGAGGCTGTCAGTCACAGCATCTACATCTCTAGTAAAGGCATCCACTGGAATGACTTTATCTGTAAACACATTTCATTTGAGAAATTTACCTTTGGAGTAATCTGGAGCTTCTCTTCTTCTTCTCTGGTTGATGCTGTTGGTCATCTTCTTCCTGTTCTCTGACAGCTTTCTTCTGTTGTTGATCGTCCTGAGGCTCCTCGAACTGTTTCTTTGTCTTCTTAGATTTTGAAGTCACAGTTTTGGAAGAACAGAATCACAGACGTGTGTGTCAGATTGACATTTAGTAGTAGTATGTAACAATACACTGTCACCAGGTTCATTGTATTTAAATTGGTACCAACCTGCTGCTCATCTGGTTCTTTCTGTCCATGTTCTCTCTGTGTCTCTGTGGGGTTTTCTCTTTGTGCTCCGACTTCCTCCTGCAATCCAAACACATACATGGAAGGTTAACTGGTGATTCTAAAGTAAATCTGAAGTGTCAGTGTGAATGCTTGGCTGTCTCTTTGTGATTGCTCTGAGGTGGACTGGTGACCTGCAGCCCCTGCAACTCTATATAGGATAAAAGGTGTAGCTAATGGATGGATGATGCCCTTTGTTATAGGGCACAACATACACAAAATAGTGAAGCACAATAGAATTAGATTTCTTTGTTGTCTCACCTTTTATGTCGCTATAATAAGCATCCCCTCTTCCGTAGTCTGAGTTCACATGCTGGGGCTGCTCCTTATCGGGTTTCTTGTCTTGATCTGATTCTACATTTTATCAGGTGTCTTGGAGAGAGAGCTCTAAAGAGAGCAAAAACACAGCAAGAAGATGAATTAAATTACAGACAAATAATTACATTTGAGCTGTAGAGCTGCATATTAACGTAAAGTATCGAAAGAACCAGTTCACTCCATGGACTCACTTTGTATTAGTTGACTGGTCTCACATCTCATGCACTGGTCCTGGACATGTTTCCCATCATCTTTTCTTCAAAATGACTTATTTCTCCTCGATGTTCCATCCCTGTTGAAATCATTTGGTGTCCAGGAAGCAGCTATGTAGAAAAAACCACATGTAGGTTGATTTTTTCCGTTGATTCTGACAGAACTACATTTTCTCAGTCAGTGATATACAGTATACTAAATATACTGTGTAAACATGCAGTATCTGTAAGGTGATTCTTTCCCAAGTTCATGTAAATTACCAGTGCATTCTGTTCCTTGTACAGTTGTCCTGTCGTCTCATCGCAGGCTGGTTGGCGTCTCTAAGGTCGTCTCTGGTGGGCTCGGTTCCTCGTCTTCACGTGTCTGCTGGAGCTGGGCCTCATCTGTGGGGTCTTCTTCTCATCCTTCTTTCGGTTTGAATCCCGGGGTCATCAGACCTTGGAGATGGGAAAAAAAAACTCCAGGAAAATGTGTGAGAATCTTGCAGAAAATGTATCACATCCTATGGAAGAATTAAAGAATTCTTGTATGATAAATCTAAATCAAAAAAACATGTATGCCACCATGCCACCACTGTAATGCGCCCCGTGAACCCCATATTCATTAAATTTAATATACAATTAAATTTAATGAAAACGAGGAAGGAAAGGAGGAGGGAGAGGAAGAGAAAGAAGAAGAGAAGGAGTAGGGAGAGGAAGAAGAGAGGAGGTGGAGGAGCGTGAAGGAGTAGGGAGAGGTAGAGAAAGAAGAAGAGAAGGAGTAGGGAGAGGTAGAGGAAGAAGAGAAGGAGTAAGGAGAGGTAGAGGAAGAAGAGGAAGAGAAGGAGTAGGGAGAGGTAGAGGAAGAAGAGGAAGAGAAGGAGTAGGGAGAGGTAGAGGAAGAAGAGGAAGAGAAGGAGTAAGGAGAGGTAGAGGAAGAAGAGGAAGAGAAGGAGTAGGGAGAGGTAGAGGAAGAGAAGGAGTAGGGAGAGGAAGAAGAGAGGAGGAGAAGCGTGAAGGAGTAGGGAGAGGTAGAGGAAGAAGAGGAAGAGAAGGAGTAGGGAGAGGTAGAGGAAGAAGAGGAAGAGAAGGAGTAGGGAGAGGTAGAGGAAGAAGAGGAAGAGAAGGAGTAGGGAGAGGTAGAGGAAGAAGAGGAAGAGAAGGAGTAAGGAGAGGTAGAGGAAGAAGAGGAAGAGAAGGAGTAGGGAGAGGTAGAGGAAGAGAAGGAGTAGGGAGAGGAAGAAGAGAGGAGGAGAAGCGTGAAGGAGTAGGGAGAGGTAGAGGAAGAAGAGGAAGAGAAGGAGTAGGGAGAGGTAGAGGAAGAAGAGGAAGAGAAGGAGTAGGGAGAGGAAGAAGAGAGGAGGAGGAGGAGGAGGAGGAGGGAGAGGAAGAAGAGAGGAGGTTGAGGAGTTGGGAGAGGAAGAAGAGAGGAGGAGGAGAAGGAGTAGGGAGAGGAAGAAGGGAGGAGGAGCGTGAAGGAGTAGGGAGAGGAAGAAGAGAGGAGGAGGAGGAGGAGGAGGGAGAGGAAGAAGAGAGGAGGTTGAGGAGTTGGGAGAGGAAGAAGAGAGGAGGAGTAGGGAGAGGAAGAGGAAGAAGAGGAGGAGAAGGAGTAGGGAGAGGAAGAAGAGAGGTGGTGGAGCGTGAAGGAGTAGGGAGAGGAAGAAGAGGAGAGGAAGGGAGGGAGGAGGAGGAGAGGGGAGGAGAAGGAGGAGGAGGGGGAGGGGAGAGAGGTGAAGGGGAGAGAGAGGGGGCAGGGCATGAAGGAAGAGAAGGGGGAGAAGCTGGAGGAAGAGGGGTGAAGGAGGAGCAAGAGGTGGAAGAGGAAGAGATAGAGGAGAGAGGAGAGAAGGTGGGAGCAAAGGGGGAAAGAGCGGAAGAGAAGCGAGGAGAGAAGGGGGAGCAAAGGGGGAAAGAGCGGAAGAGAAGCGAGGAGAGAAGGGGGGAGCAAAGGGGGAAAGAGAGGAAGAGAAGCGAGGAGAGAAGGGGGAGCAAAGGGGGAAAGAGAGGAAGAGAAGCGAGGAGAGAAGGGGGGAGCAAAGGGGGAAAGAGAGGAAGAGAAGCGAGGAGAGAAGGGGGAGCAAAGGGGGAAAGAGAGGAAGAGAAGCGAGGAGAGAAGGGGGGAGCAAAGGGGGAAAGAGAGGAAGAGAAGCGAGGAGAGAAGGGGGGAGCAAAGGGGGAAAGAGCGGAAGAAAAGCGAGGAGAGAAGGGGGGAGCAAAGGGGGAAAGCATGGTGCAGGAGGTGTAGGTGTGTGTGTTCAAACCGTCCGTAGTTCTGACGCTGGAGGTCTCCCTGGATCACTGGAGGTCCCAAGTCCTCTGGAGACAGAAACAAAGCAACATTTCAACCCTCACAGACTTCCTGCTCCTCACACTAAACTGGATCCACGTGAAGCTGCTCAGACACTGTGGGTTCCACTGATTGTTCTCCTCAATGTTTAGAGCTTCACATGTTTCTGCTCCTCAGCACAGACAGAACAGAAGATCTAAATAAATGAGCAGCATCAGAGAAGAACTTGTTGCTGCACAGTACAGGACACCTTCAGTCCCTGGATCTACTACAGGCAGCAAAGTTCCTTTTTACCCTGAATGCATTTCTGCACAAAGATCGCTCCAAAATTCCACACATACACAGTTAAAAAAAATAGAGAATAATTGAGAAAACTTTCAAGGCAGCCTTTTGCAGTAAAATTGTTGAATTGTCTCAACTATTTGCTTGTTCATTGTCCTAAGTCATATTTCATTGTTGCACCACTTACATTGACATTGTTCTGTGAAGAGTCACTGCTATTCATTCTTCATTTGGCCAATATAGAATTGTTTATTTGCTGAATAGTGTGATTCACAGAACTACCAAAGTCATTTCTTCTGGGGTGTTTTTTTTTTTTGTTTGTTTGTTTTTTGTTTTGGCCTTTTTGTGGTTTTACTGAGAGACAGGAAAGTGGGGAGATGGGATGGGGGAAGGACCTGCAGCAAAGGGCCATGGGCTGGTTTCAAAACATCATCCATCAAACAACCATCATGTTAAAATAAACTTTAAATGTGACTGTGTAAAACGAGGGTCTGAGTACTTTAAAATATTTATATATTATAATTATATATATATATATATATATTTGTGACACAGACATTATTTACATATTCTTTCCTATTCAACGTCTTCATAGATATTATTTTATTACTTATTCTTTATAAATGACTAAAAACTGTCCAATCTGCATTTTTGTATCCTTAAATTGCATCATTTTCTTTCAAATACCAGCAAATATCTACAAAAAAACTAATATTTTTGTTCTTGAAAATTAAACATTGTGAAAATACTGAGTAATTTGATGCTCAAAAGTTGTAAAAGAACAAACTACCGTTCATAACAATACAGATTTTTTTATATGCACCTTATTCAAAGCTTTTGCCTGAATCATTCAGTTTACATGAAAATTTATACTTTTTTTTTAGTAATTATTTATCAAAATACAGAAAAAAATTGCAGCTGAAATCTTAAAAAAAATGCTTTTCTCACAGTGATTCTGGCTCAACCAGTCAATACTAAATACAACGAACAGATTCAGATCCAGTCCCATGCAGCAGTGATGCATCTACACAGAAACATGTGAATAAAATCATTTCACTTTTGTCTCCACCATCAAACCAAATAACCACATCTTACTAAGATGAACTTTAAATGTGACAGTTTGCAAAGGGGTCTGAGCACCTTCACCGATTTCTTCGTCTTTCACGATACTATGTGTGTTTACAAGATGATGCCACAGTCTCCATCGCCGTTAGAAAACACTTGTAGACAACCAGCTGCAGCGCACAACACCGCATGCGTAATTACGCACGCTGAACCTCGGGTACTTTGACCAAGTCACGCGGAACCAACAACGGAGCTTCTCCCAACAGGGGAACAGCTTGACTCAGAGTGTAAACACATTTCGGAGTGATCGACTAACAACACGTGAAGTTTAATTTTCCTAAATGATGTCAAATGACAGATTCAACACAACAGCTGCTTGCCCGCTGACAGGCAGACACTGACTTCAGGTCAGTTCACAGCAGCACAAATCTGACGGAGTGTTTGAAGCAACATCTGAGCATCAGTTCACAAACAGGATCAGCTGTGAACTGAAAAGGACCTGATGCTCCGACAACATCTTCTACCAGACCAACTCAGCTACTCTGTTTACGTTCTGACGTCATGAAGTTTACCCCAAATGCCTCCATCATCTCCATGGTTACCAAAAATGCACATTGCTCTTATTTTATGAAAAATAGCCCAGTCGCCATGTTTATCTGAAACTTTTGACCCTAAAATGTACATCAATTAATTAACATGTTTTAGACCTTAAAAACATTTTAAAAACGGTCTAAAAACAAATAATCCTGTATAGAAATACTGATGTTTGATGTGGAAAATATTCAGAGTTTTTTGCCTGTTTTTGAGTCATATTACTGGTCTCAGCACAAACAAACCAATGAACCACATCATATGAAACTAAACTTTATATCAGAAAGTTAGAAAAAAGCTTCTGAGGACCTTCAGGGGTCAGAACAGATCAGATTTTCAATATTTTATGAAAAAATAGTCCAGTCGCCATTTCCCCCAAAACTTTCAACATCAAATGTGGACAAAATGTACTACTGTTCAAAAGTTTGGGCTCACTTAGAAATGTCCTTGTTTTTCAAAGAAAAGCATTTTTTCACTGGAGAAAACATTAAATGAATGATAAATCCAGTCCAGACATTGTTAATGTGGTAAACAACTACTGTAGCTGGAAACGACTGATTTTTATTGAAATATCCACCAGAGGAACATTTCCAGCAACCATCACTCCTGTGTTGTTGTGTCTATTAGCTAATGGTGCTGAAAGGCTAATTCATGATTAGAGTTTTCATGGAAAACATGGAACTGTCTGGATGACCCCAAACTTTTGAAAGGTAACGTAAAACAAAAACAAAAAACAACAATTTAACATTTTGTTAACATATTTCAGGACTTTTATATAATAAAACTCACAAAAGAACTATTTTACACCAAGAAAACATCACTCAAACTGTGTTTTACAAACAGGCCCTGGAAGTTGTTACTTAACAGACTTTAAATTCAACAAATTATTCTTATTCTTTGGACTGAAACCGTTTTCAAAGTGTTCACAGAGATCGGAGGGCGAATGAGACAGGAAAAGCATGAAAATAATTTTCTTACCTGAATGCAAACTGCAGGTGTGCTTCTGTCCAACTGGTGCTTTCTTCGGCAAGTTCTTCTTCTTTTTCTCTCGATGATCCGCTGAGGTTGGTCTTCAGTAAGGTTGTTTTTGAGATGCTGTCCGGCTTTTGAAAGCTTTCTAGCGTTGAGGTCAATTCGCAACTAGTCTAGTCAAAGTCCAAGTGCAAAAAAGAACCGATCGAAGGTCTGGCCTTTTATATGCGTTCGGAGCGTTTCCATGGATTCAAATGATGCACGCGCGCCTGTGCCGAAGGAATTTTGATTCGAAGTTCAGAAAAACATCCATAATGTCATCTTATTTGTTTCTAATCTTGCCTTGTTGCATGTACTCGCAGGAGTTTGCACAAAGTTCACCTTGTAACTCCAGTCCAACATCTAAAACAGCCAAATCACATTTTGTTCGTAACGACGATTTATCTTAATAAAACTCATGACACTCCAGTGGAGCTCAGGATTCATCCAGAAAAGCTTTAATACAAATACCTTCACCCTATAAACCTTCGGTCTGTGTGGAACAGCTGGCGTGTGTGTACAAGTCCACAGAATAGTATTTGTCTTAAGTGACGCCACGTGCGTAAATGCGCGTAAAGACGCACTGATGGTGATGCTGCAGGTGTTTATTAAAGTCAGAGGAAACAATGTGACACACAGCAGCAAACAGGACTTGTGGAGGTGTTTAAATGTTTCTTCCGAATCCACAGTGACATTCAGTGAAACCTTAACAACGTTATTTTTTCTGACGTTAATCCAACAGGTTCCACATCTGTCTGAGTCACATTATGATCTGGATTTTGACAGACATCTCAATATGTTATGAAGAAGATGATACCCCTGGGTGGTGTTGCTCCACCTGGAAACAACACAAGGCTCGATCTACCACAGCTGTGTCTTTTAATTATGCAAATATTTGTCTCGGTTTTTCTACCGCTAGCACAGAAAGGTAACATCTCCAACAGCTCTACAAACACCTGTCCTGTTTAATCACAAAAATCCAAAACGTCTGCAGAGTGTGATGTAGAAAGAGCAGAAACAGTCCAGGAATCATCAGGATTCAAACTGAAAATAATAAATACATTATAAATAAAAATATTGTGTGTTCTTCTACACACCTGACAGCTCAACTGTTCCACACAGATTCCAGGTTTTTACACTGAAAAGGAGACGGAGGATCTGTTGGACTTATTCAGGCACCTTGTAATCATTTTAAACACCAGTAACACCAACACGTTTAATCTACATTTTATGGAGAGAGAGCATATGAACTTGTTTGGATCAAGTTGAACAATATAGAATGCTTTTTGTCCTGACTTTGGGTATAACTCAAGTCTACCAGAAGATCAGATACTTCTCCCATGTTCTCAGGTTTAAATCAAACCAAATAATCAGGTATTCTATGAAATAATGTCTGGGCGCATCGAAAATAAATAAATAATACAACCGTTTGCTTTTAATTTTTGGTAGATTTTTTTTACACTTTTAAAAACATAAATACAGATCCATTTTAAGACGACTTTTGCAGATATTAGTTTGCGTTGAAAAATTATTTTACACATTGACAAATCTCACTTCAGACACACAGATTGAGATGTAGACAGACAACTCTCCATACATATTGACAAATAATTTTGCTACAGTAATGCCCCATATGAAGCCAACCTGTCTGATCGTCTAGCAATATTACCAGGGCCGCCCCTCCCTATACGCAGAACATCTTGCAAGGGGGGCCGTTTTGCGCAAGGGGACGCATTTGCGCACGGTAGCGCATCCATTGCATATGCGCTATATCGTGAGGTGGAGGAGAAAAAGACACCACCTGTAATCTGACCGCGCAATGATTGTCAGCATGGGCGTAACGGACGCGGGGTACGCGTGGGACATGTCTCCCGCACTTTCCACATCCTCCCCTCTGTCCCCTGCAATTTTTTCAGCCGTTACAACAGCTAAATCCGTTATTAGCATCAAGTAATGTGTTTTCCCGAGCCGTCTTTGAATGCACCATGAGCGCATGCTAACGCAGGTGTTCTAGCCTAGCTTAGCTCGACTGTATTCCCGTTATAAGGGATATACGGGAATACGGTCTAGCCTTCCTCCACTGACACATTTTGACAGGTTTTCAAGCTCCGAGCAGATCAGACCGAACCAATCAGAGCACCAGAGGCGGGAGTTAACGATGCGTCATCTTCAGGGCCGAGTTGGCGACCGCAACAGAGCGAGGTTTCTCTCGTGCGCTTTCCTCTCTTTTGCACGGGCTGAATTTGTCCTTAAAACCTCAACAAGAAGCAGCTCTTAAAGCTTTTCTTTTTAAAAAGGATGTATTTTAATTCCGGCAGGCTGTACGATAGAATGTGTAATGCTGCCCTCCACTGTTGAAAGGGAGAGCTTAGATTTTCCTCAGGACCCCTGTACGGCGAAGGAAGCTGTTAAAACTACAAAACATCATGGCGGAAAGGCAATTGTTAGGTCGCTTAGTGATTGCGTCACACATGTGTTACGCTGATTGGCTCTCTCCAATTCAAGCTGTGATCGGTAGTCCCGCCTCTGGGCTAGATTTGGTTCAATGGAGCAGCTCCAGACTGACTTTATGTGTATTTGTAATACACAATATAAAGGCTGTCTGGTCCCCAGGCAACAGGTGTTCCACAGGAGACGTGCTGCTGTAGCCTAGCCATGCTATACCCATGTTTCTGACGGCACAAGGGTCTAGGGAAGCTGGACAGGGAGGGAGGCAGGCTAAAAAGTTGTCTATCAAATCCCTCTGCAGCAATTGGGTAGGTATACAACCAATCAATGCAACGAATAGGCTGACGTGGTTCCGAGAGCACCAGCGGATTGTGGCTAAGTCCCATTAGCTTCCCAACCAGCGGAGCCGCGGAGCCAACTGGTATATTAAGGATTTGCCATATCTCGTCAGCATAAGTCCAAATACGTCTTTCTTCTCAATGAAACACTTCAGTGCCGTCCTTTGTTTATCTTTCAAGTTGAATTTTAGCTTCAAATCTTTAAGGGCTGTGGCCAAAGCCGAGTCGAAAGATAACTGTTTATTGTGCGCTGGTTGTTTCTGTCAGAATCGTCACGCCTCTGTCGTCACTTAGTTACGCCCGCCTTCTGACTCTACACTTCATGGTGATTGGTCCGGCCAGTTTTAGGAGAATCCAGCCTCGAGCCTTATGGAGGGTAACTTGACCCACCCTGGCAGAGAATTAAATTCGTTGCCGTGAGTTGTCTAGCGCGGCTAGGCTAGTGCTGCTGTGCTGAACAGTGCTGAACGTGCGTCTGGAGTAATGTTTAGCAAACCAGCCAGAGCCAGCAAGAAGCAAAAAACTTTACACAGTTTTTTCCAAACAAACCGTGTAAGTTGTGTGACCTTGTTGGATGCAAACAATGTTAGACTTGTTAGCTAAATGATGACAAGGTAAAACGTGGCAATATATCAATATGTTAAGCTAGTTGACAATAATTCAAATGTGGTTGCCTCTGTTACATTACTGCTAATTAGTTTATTCTTGAAATAAACCCAGTCCTCTTTCATTTCTGGGCAGAAGATGTGCTCACAGTTGCTCTCCATGTATTTAAGTCTTTTGGTCCCAAAAGAGGAGAGTCAGGGAGGAGAAAAAAGAATAGGCTATCTATGGTATAAATTTGCAACTATTTTTTACTCTTTCTCTTTCTAGCTCAGAATTTTGATTTTCAGATTTTTTAATGATTATTTCCATAACAAAGAGCAGAGTCAGGCAGGAGACGGACCAGAGGCGGCGGCCAGCAGTAATGTTGACTCTCATCATGGCCACGTAAAGCCAACTCAAAGGCCCCACAAAATTTCACACAGTCTATTATCCTGGACAGTATGTGACGATTTTTGTCACCTCTTCATTGTGCCTTCTAATGCCAACTCTGTAGCCCTCATCGAGTTGTTCAGCAATGGCTAACACGGCCAAAAAACTGTAGCTTCATGCTTTTGTCAAGGTGGCTACGGCTACCTTCATGCCGTTGGCATTTTTCAGAGAGATGTTTCAGGTCTCTGACCCCCGTTGTTGTCCACAGAACTTCAGTGCCAACACTTTGAAAAAAGCAAGCAGGGAAAGCAATACAGAGCATTGCTAACTTCACATCCAGCTAGCCAGCTAACACAGGCAGGAGAAGGCCCGGGTGTAACTCCCATAGACATAATAAAGAGTAGACGCCGCTCGGAGTGCTGCGCAGCGAGAAATACGGCCGCCATCTTGGTCCGTTCAGCCGCTCACTCACCGCTGTTGACAGCGCATTTAATCCATCTTAACTCTGAATATTAAACTGATTTTCACGCGTTTTTCATTTTTATTTATTTTTTGCTGCAAACGTCATACATGTGGCTATGATACAGGACAAATGGTTCGCCGTATTTAATATTCATAGCGGGAATAATAGATAATAATAATAATAATAATTAGTAATAGAATATTCTGGATATTAAGCTCGACTGTAGACAGGTATTTTGGCAAACACTGTAAACACACACACACTAATATATGTTAGAGAAGCAGATAATGGCAGTAAAGTCAATTATTTTAATAATTTGAAGAGACAATATATGATTAAGCTATATATACATATATAAACAAAATACTGACTAATGAAGACATATTTCTATATAAAAACTACACACACACACACATATATATATATATATATAATATATATATATATACATTAATATATATATGTATGAATTATATCCATAGTCTATATATATTTATATAATAATTTTCTCTGATATAGTGATTATATTAATACTCCACATATGATTTATATATATTATGTTTTCTGACATATTGATTATATTGATACCTCCATATATACACACACACTCAACTCTGGTGCGGGTTCTTTTCTTTGTTTTCCCCCAAACAAACATATTTTATACAAGACTCAAATCCAGGTGCACCATGATGTCTCCTCAGCAGTCAGTGGCAGCTGAGTGAGTGTGTGTGTATATTTATATGTATATATATATACGCACACACACACTCACTCAGATATTCCATTAGTTAGGAAACGTCAACAGTCCGTAATCATGGCCATTGCTTACTCAGCTTCATTGCAGCTATTTGGGAGCCATCAAAATAGTTTTCAGAAAGATGTACTGTAAAGACATGCTAACCTAATGCCTGAATGCCAAGTAATTTTCTATTACAGGTTCTGCTATGCCACAGCATCCTTGAGAGGCTCCATTTCAGCTGCTTTATATTTTAAACCACAGGCCACTGGCTTTGGACCGCATACAATCTGTGTGCACTCACTACCTGGCTTTTTGTAGTGCTATTTTAAGTAGCATTGATTTATTTACAAGCAAATCTTTCAGTCCAAATAGGTGCAGTCAAGCAGGATGCCCCAAGATTTATTTTAACCTTTAACCCTTAGTACCTGCATTATCTTCTGAAATCCTTTTATCGGTCACAACTATCGCAAGCCTGTGGGGTGTCAAGACATACTATCCACAGAATACTCTCAGAAAACAACATGTCAGTGATCTCTCTCTCAAAAAACCTGGTTCAGTGATTTCCATAACCTCCGCCCCAACCCCCAATTGCCCTTCCTTTCTTAAATCCTTGAAAAAACAGTAGCCACTCAAGTCCACTCTCACCTCACCAAAAATAACCCGTAGGAGCCATTTCAGTCTGGTCTCCACTGAATCAGCCCTCATCAAAATCACAAATGCCTCATGCAGCCAAAACTGGTTTAATCTCCTTCCTCGTCCTTCTTGACTGTAGTGCCGTCTTTGACACCATCTCAAACTCCATCCTCCTCAGTCGACTCTCCTCACTTGGTAAACACTCACACCCCCCCTCTGGTTTCAGTGAGATCTCAAAGACCGCTCTCACTTTATACAGCTCAAGTCCTTCAAATCGGACGTGTGAGGATGCTCTCAGTCAGTTGCTTGCTGTGGTGGACATGATGTCTTTCTCATCATGAAGCCTGTCAATGCGGTTCATCCTTGCCGCACTCCGACACAGACCAGTGGATTTATTCAGACTTTGTCAAAAATTTAAACTTGAGGCTTAATCTTCAATCATTACCCCATTGTGTGCAAGTTACAATTATTTATAATGCAAATTCAAACCCTGCTTAAGCTGATTAAAGTGAAGTAAAAAGTATCTCTCACACACTCACCTTATTTATCATTAATCATGAGGCTGTGGACAATATTTACTCATAAACTTGTACCCAAATAACATGAAACATCATTACTAGATTTGAAAGACTCACAAATGTATAGTTTGTGAACTAAATATGTGGTTTTACTAAACCAATACGGTTTATGTTGTTTTTGTAGTTGTGCTGTTTGGGTTATAGTTAGTTATCAAGCTCATTTCATTATTTATGTCAATTTCATTTTGATTTTCAATCAATTGATGCAGCAAAGAATAACCCTGCAGAATGTTTGCAGCCTCCTTTATAAAATGTCCACCCTGCTCATAACCATCAAGCAGCCAAATGTGTATTTACCTAGCAGCATGTTAAAGTCCATGGGATTGTTTGGAATCCAAGATGAAGCAGATAGAGCAGAGAGTAACAGGAGGAAACCATCAGTGCTTTAAAATGATCTGATCAGCTCAGTCCACAGAGGTCAGAAGCTGCTGCACCTGTTCAACCTCTGGACTTCAGTAAAATCGACATATTCAAGAGGTTATATGTAGTCGTGGTGATGTGTCTCTCATTTGGATGTATTACTTCAGATTTCAGTTTGTGATTTGAGTCGCTAATATTTTTTCATTTCTTTGTCATGGTCTAGTGTGTTTTGAAGGAGTCACATATGTTTATGAGAAAACCAGTGGTTTGAAAAAAGTTTTTTTTGAGACTAACATGATTTTATAACCATAAAATGAAGTTCTTTGAATCCTTAAAATTACAGAAGGGTCTATATGTCAAACTTCTAAACAAACAGATACAGGTCCTTGTTTTGACTTTTTATTTAGTCTCTCTTATTGAAGTTTGATCAGATCGAGCATTTTGGTAGCAGTGTGGAGGAAAAAAACTTCCTGTTGCCAGGAAAGTTGAAAAAACCTCCATCTCTTATTGTATTTGATCAGATTAAGCATTGGTAGCAATGTGGAGGAAAAAAACTTCCTGTTGCCAGGAAGTTGAAAAAAACCTCCATTTGGGATGAGGGTACAGAGGAAGGAAGGAGCATGAAGTCTTTGCAGGTCGGTGAGGCCAGCTCCAGAGATACCTACAGAGAGGACCAGACACAAAGTTAGTGACTTACAATGGTGGCATCCAGCTTCTAACTGTATGGAGAGGAGATGAGGAGAGGGGTGTGCTCAGGGCATCATGAGAAGTCCTCCAGTAGTTGGTTTTATTTACATTTAGAGAGAAAAAACAACTAACAATGAAGTAAATGTAGTGTTGAGGCTGTCAGTCACAGCATCTACATCTCTAGTAAAGGCATCCACTGATGACTTTATCTGTAAACACATTTCATTTGAGAAAATTTACCTTTGGAGTAATCTGGAGCTTCTCTTCTTCTTCTCTGGTTGATGCTGTTGGTCATCTTCTTCCTGTTCTCTGACAGCTTTCTTCTGTTGTTGATCGTCCTGAGGCTCCTCGAACTGTTTCTTTGTCTTCTTAGATTTTGAAGTCACAGTTTTGGAAGAACAGAATCACAGACGTGTGGTGTCAGATTGACATTTAGTAGTAGTATGTTAACAATACACTGTCACCAGGTTCATTGTATTTAAAATTGTAACCAACCTGCTGCTCATCTGGTCTTTCTGTCCATGTTCTCTCTGTGTCTCTGTGGGTTTTCTCTTTGTGCTCCGACTTCCTCCTGCAATCCAAACACATACATGGAAGGTTAACTGGTGATTCTAAAGTAAATCTTGAAGTGTTAGTGTGAATGCTTGGCTGTCTCTTTGTGATTGCTCTGAGGTGGACTGGTGACCTGCAGCCCCTGCAACCTATATAGGATAGAAGGTGTAGCTAATGGATGGATGATGCCCTTTGTTATAGGGCACAACATACACAAAATAGTGAAGCACAATAGAATTAGAATTTCTTTGTTGTCTCACCCTTTTATGTCGCTATAATAAGCATCCCCTCTTCCGTAGTCTGAGTTCACATGCTGGGGCTGCTCCTTATCGGTTTCTTGTCTTGATCTGATTCTACATTTTATCAGGTGTCTTGGAGAGAGAGCTCTAAAGAGAGCAAAACACAGCAAGAAGATGAATTAAATTACAGACAAAAATTACATTTGAGCTGTAGAGCTGCATATTAACGTAAAGTATCGAAAGAACCAGTTCACTCCATGGACTCACTTTGTATTAGTTGACTGGTCTCACATCTCATGCACTGGTCCTGGACATGTTTCCCATCATCTTTTCTTCAAAATGACTTATTTCTCCTCGATGTTCCATCCCTGTTGAAATCATTTGGTGTCCAGGAAGCAGCTATGTAGAAAAAACCACATGTAGGTTGATTTTTTCCGTTGATTCTGACAGAACTACATTTTCTCAGTCAGTGATATACAGTATACTAAATATACTGTGTAAACATGCAGTATCTGTAAGGTGATTCTTTCCCAAGTTCATGTAAATTACCAGTGCATTCTGTTCCTTGTACAGTTGTCCTGTCGTCTCATCGCAGGCTGGTTGGCGTCTCTAAGGTCGTCTCTGGTGGGCTCGGTTCCTCGTCTTCACGTGTCTGCTGGAGCTGGGCCTCATCTGTGGGGTCTTCTTCTCATCCTTCTTTCGGTTTGAATCCCGGGGTCATCAGACCTTGGAGATGGGAAAAAAAAAACTCCAGGAAAATGTGTGAGAATCTTGCAGAAAATGTATCACATCCTATGGAAGAATTAAAGAATTCTTGTATGATAAATCTAAATCAAAAAACATGTATGCCACCATGCCACCACTGTAATGCGCCCCGTGAACCTCATATTCATTAAATTTAATATACAATTAAATTTAATGAAAACGAGGAAGGAAAGGAGGAGGGAGAGGAAGAGAAAGAAGAAGAGAAGGAGTAGGGAGAGGAAGAAGAGAGGAGGTGGAGGAGCGTGAAGGAGTAGGGAGAGGTAGAGAAAGAAGAAGAGAAGGAGTAGGGAGAGGTAGAGGAAGAAGAGGAGAAGGAGTAAGGAGAGGTAGAGGAAGAAGAGGAAGAGAAGGAGTAGGGAGAGGTAGAGGAAGAAGAGGAAGAGAAGGAGTAGGGAGAGGTAGAGGAAGAAGAGGAAGAGAAGGAGTAAGGAGAGGTAGAGGAAGAAGAGGAAGAGAAGGAGTAGGGAGAGGTAGAGAAGAGAAGGAGTAGGGAGAGGAAGAAGAGAGGAGGAGAAGCGTGAAGGAGTAGGGAGAGGTAGAGGAAGAAGAGGAAGAGAAGGAGTAGGGAGAGGTAGAGGAAGAAGAGGAGAGAAGGAGTAGGGAGAGGAAGAAGAGAGGAGGTGGAGCGTGAAGGAGTAGGGAGAGGTAGAGGAAGAAGAGGAAGAGAAGGAGTAGGGAGAGGAAGAAGAGAGGAGGAGGAGGAGGGAGAGGAAGAAGAGAGGAGGTTGAGGAGTTGGGAGAGGAAGAAGAGAGGAGGAGGAGAAGGAGTAGGGAGAGGAAGAAGGGAGGAGGAGCGTGAAGGAGTAGGGAGAGGAAGAAGAGAGGAGGGGAGGAGGGAGGAAGAAGAGAGGAGGTTGAGGAGTTGGGAGAGGAAGAAGAGAGGAGGAGTAGGGAGAGGAAGAGGAAGAAGAGGAGGAGAAGGAGTAGGGAGAGGAAGAAGAGAGGTGGTGGAGCGTGAAGGAGTAGGGAGAGGAAGAAGAGGAGAGGAAGGGAGGGAGGAGGAGGAGAGGGGAGGAGAAGGAGGAGGAGGGGGAGGGGAGAGAGGTGAAGGGGAGAGAGAGGGGGCAGGGCATGAAGGAAGAGAAGGGGGAGAAGCTGGAGGAAGAGGGGTGAAGGAGGAGCAAGAGGTGGAAGAGGAAGAGGAGAGAGGAGAGAAGGTGGGAGCAAAGGGGGAAAGAGCGGAAGAGAAGCGAGGAGAGAAGGGGGGCAAAGGGGGAAAGAGCGGAAGAGAAGCGAGGAGAGAAGGGGGAGCAAAGGGGGAAAGAGAGGAAGAGAAGCGAGGAGAGAAGGGGGAGCAAAGGGGGAAAGAGAGGAAGAGAAGCGAGGAGAGAAGGGGGGGCAAAGGGGGAGAGGAAGAGAAGCGAGGAGAGAAGGGGGGAAAGGGGGAAAGAGAGGAGAGAAGCGGAGAGAAGGGGGAGCAAAGGGGGAAAGAGCGGAAGAAAGCGAGGAGAGAAGGGGGGAGCAAAGGGGGAAAGCATGGTGCAGGAGGTGTAGGTGTGTGTGTTCAAACCGTCCGTAGTTCTGACGCTGGAGGTCTCCCTGGATCACTGGAGGTCCCAAGTCCTCTGGAGACAGAAACAAAGCAACATTTCAACCCTCACAGACTTCCAATAAACGAGCAGAATAACTGTGTTTTATTCCCAGTAAAGTAATTTAAGTATTTCAATTTGTTTTTAATTTGTTCTTGTTTATACGATAGGCTGCAATGAAATGATGATTAAATCAGAT
>NC_067131.1:343411-382391 GCF_021347895.1 Acanthochromis polyacanthus | reverse complement strand
TTATTTTGATTAAGACAATTTAATTTTTCACTTGATAGCTCTAATTAAGATTTCTGTCTGTTTGAGCTCACAGTTGAAATTCATCTACCATCCATGCTTGAGCATGTTTGTTAAAAAAAAAAGAACAAATTATTTGCTTGACTGAGTTGAGGCTTGAAGCTTTTCTGTACATCTATAGTTTTTCAGAAAAAATAGATATGTTGAGTGATTGTCTATGTGTCTAATGTATGCTTCATCAGATGGAGAACAGCTGTCCACCACAAGCTCATCAGCTCAGAGGCAAAAGAAGACTGTCACAAGACGAAGACATGATGAAGATGATGATGATGACTCTGGTAATTCCAGGCAATATTAACACAAGTGAAGAGTCTTGAAACTGAGCTTGGTATCTACATGGCATTAATTACATCTTTCACAGATCGAGAGGTGCCACATTCAGCTGCAGCAAGGTCACTTGTAAAGGGACAATGGCAGACTGCAAGAAGACATGATGGAGATGATGATGGCACTGATGAGGGTGATGGGAGTGATAACACCAGTCAAAGCACTGAAAACACAGGTAATGTTTTTATCCAACTTGGATCTTGTTTGACTCTAGTATTGGCGTATTTCTGAGATGCAGATGTAAGAACTTCAACTCTATCAAAACATGTTCGTTTATAGATGGAGTGGTGCATCAGGAGATGGGTGGAAGGCCACCTGTTATGCAAAAAGAGAGAACTCCAGAAAAGCATGATGATGATGGTAAGTCTGTAACCCTGGCATGAATGAAGTGTTCGAAATCAGAGTTTAGTATTTTTGATTCAAGTCCTTTTTGGTTATTTACATTTTCAAAGTATCAGTCAAATACAAATGTGTATCCTCAAAACATATACATCTAAAGTATAAAATACTGCACAGTCTAAATATTAAGTAGTTACTGTCAGCTATCCCATTGATGACAGTGTGTCTGAATATCTCCATACATTATAGAATGCAAATGATAATGGCTTTAAGTCGTGTGTAACAACAGACATATTGTTAAATTTATGGAAAAATATACGACAGGGGCTGGAGGTGACAGCTTCCCTAAACTACACTGTTGCACTGAACTATACACCACCTGCAACATTATCACTTCCCTTCTACCTGAACTGTGTTTTTAACTTGTATGATAAGGTCTGAACATACATATATTATTGTCAATGGAAATAGAGAATATAACTATGTTTTCTGCAGCCTGCCATAGCTTTTGACAGTATCATTAGAAATGCACCTTTAAGGCTCTACTGTCACTGTAATATGTACAGTGCCTTGTGAAAGTATTCGGCCCCCTTGAACTTTTCAACCTTTCGCCACATTTCAGGCTTCAAACATAAAGATGTAAAATTCTAATTTTTTGTCAAGAATCAACAACAATTGGGACACAATCGTGAAGTGGAATGAAATTTATTGGATATTTTATACTTTTTTAACAAATAAAAAACTGAAAATTGGGGTGTGCAATATTATTCGGCCCCTTTACTTTCAGTGCAGCAAACTCATTCCAGAAGTTCAGTGAGGATCTCTGAATGATCCAATGTTGTCCTAAATGACTGATGATGATAAATAGAATCCACCTGTGTGTAATCAAGTCTCCGTATAAATGCACCTGCTCTGTGATAGTCTCAGGGTTCTGTTTAAAGTGCAGAGAGCATCATGAAGACCAAGGAACACACCAGGCAGGTCCGAGATACTGTTGTGGAGAAGTTTAAAGCCGGATTTGGATACAAAAAGATTTCCCAAGCTTTAAACATCTCAAGGAGCACTGTGCAAGCAATCATATTGAAATGGAAGGAGTATCAGATCACTGCAAATCTACCAAGACCCGGCCGTCCCTCTAAACTTTCACCTCCAACAAGGAGAAGACTGATCAGAGATGCAGCCAAGAGGCCCATGATCACTCTGGATGAACTGCAGAGATCTACAGCTGAGGTGGGGGAGTCTGTCCATAGGACAACAATCAGTCGTACACTGCACAAATCTGGCCTTTATGGAAGAGTGGCAAGAAGAAAGCCATTTCTCAAAGATATCCATAAAAAGTCTCGTTTGACGTTTGCCACAAGCCACCTGGGAGACACACCAAACATGTGGAAGAAGGTGCTCTGGTCAGATGAAACCAAAATCCAACTTTTTGGCCACAATGCAAAACGATATGTTTGGCGTAAAAGCAACACAGCTCATCACCCTGAACACACCATCCCCACTGTCAAACATGGTGGTGGCAGCCTCATGGTTTGGGCCTGCTTTTCTTCAGCAGGGACAGGGAAGATGGTTCAAATTGATGGGAAGATGAATGGAGCCAAATACAGGACCATTCTGGAAGAAAATCTGTTGGAGTCTGCAAAAGACCTGAGACTGGGACGGAGATTTATCTTCCAACAGGACAATGATCCAAAACATAAAGCCCAATCTACAATGGAATGGTTCACAAATAAACGTATCCAGGTGTTAGAATGGCCAAGTCAAAGTCCAGACCTGAATCCAATCAAGAATCTGTGGGCAGAGCTGAAGACTGCTGTTCACAAACGCTCTCCATCCAACCTCACTGAGCTCAAGCTGTTTTGCAAGGAAGAATGGGCGGGAATTTCAGTCTCTCGATGTGCAAAACTGATAGAGACATACCCCAAGCGACTTGTAGCTGTAATTGCAGCAAAAGGTGGCGTTACAAAGTATTAATGCAAGGGGGCCAAATAATATTGCACGCCCCACTTTTCAGGTTTTTATTTGTTAAAAAAGTTTAAAATATCCAATAAATTTCGTTCCACTTCACGATTGTGTCCCACTTGTTGATTCTTGACAAAAAATTACAATTTTATATCTTTATGTTTGAAGCCTGAAATGTGGCGAAAGGTTGCAAAGTTCAAGGGGGCCGAATACTTTCACAAGGCACTGTAAGTGTCAACAATCAGTTTGGTTGTGTTTAGTATTTTTATGGTGCTAATGACATCTTTTACAGATAGACAGGAGCCACACTCAACTTCAGGAAGCCCAGCTGTTGACAAACCAAAGAGGATTGCAACCACAAGACAAGATGATGATGGTGATGATGAAGATAGCAGGGACTCTGAGCATGGTAAGCACAAGTAAAAATCTCATTCTGTGAAGGTTCAGTACTTTTTTTATTCTTGTCCTCAAACATGCCAGAGAGGCTACACCTGACTAAATCATGTAGTTTTGTCTTCACCTCCCTACTGGTAATGTTGTATCTTGAACAAATTTTACTGATCTTGGTCTAGTGAGCCAGCTCTACTGTTAATATGTATGAAGTGAATTTTAATACCTAGTAGAAGAGTAACCATGTTAGCATAAATACAAAAAGATCAGCTACTCCTGCTTAGTAACTTTCAAATCTTGCATTTCTAATGAGAGATTTGATTTGTTTTCACATCTTTTCAACATAAATGACCATAAATCTATACTAACAATGGAGGTGGCCTTCAGAGGATTTTCTGAAGCAGAAAATTTACAGCTAACGGCAAATATCAAAATTATGCATGTAGAGATGCTTAAACAAGGTAAAGTTTAAAAACTAATACATGCCTAAACGTAAAGGTTGCTACACCCATAAAAACCTGTCTGGGGCTCATGCTCTTGTGCATTGTTGGCCTTGTTGTGAAACTGCATCTACTTTGTCACTATTTTACCATATGCCTGTGTTCTTTAACAGATGAAAAGGATCGAAAAAGGCGTGTTAGGAGACGAAGGAAAGCTGTACATAAACGAAAGTGTCAACAAGACGATGATGACTGGTGTGAGTTCATGTGATAAAGACTTAAGTGACAAGACAAGCGCTAAATGCAAAATGTTATGTATTTTCATTATACTAACATGTCATCTCTCTCAGATGGAGAGGACAGACAGACTATTGCCACCAAATCCCCTCAAAAGGACCGAAAAAAGACTACAATTACACGAGAATGCAGTGATGTTGGTAAGATGGAATAGATGAATTTCTGTTAAATAGTTATTCAATTCAGTTTTATTTATGTAGCATCAAATACAGCTCAGATTGTCTCAAGATGCTTTACAGAACCCATATGCCTGACCCTGATATGTTTCAGGCATATATGTTTTCTGAGAACATTGTAAGTGGGACTTACTGCACAAGTCACTGTGACTTGTAGTTGAAAGGACTGGTGATTAAAGTAGTGTTGCAGTGTCTATTCTCAATTGAAACATTAACTTCAATGTCTATTGAATAACAATTTCTGTGACAAGGTAATTAATTAGTGCAGTAGTAACAGTTATTCTAAATTAAACCAACTAAAAAAACTTCTGATCAACAAGAGATATTTCAGCTTTCCCAAATTAAATAAGTTTTGTTATATGGAGTTTAAGAATATATTTACAGGTTACATATTTTACATTTGGCATTTCAATGAATATCTTATCTGTAGTTGTAAAATGGTACACCTAAATTCAAACAACGAAAGCAGTAACTGCAATGAGAGTAGACGGTGTATTGTGTTCAATAATTATCACCCATTAGCCACTCTGCAACTGAAAGTTCACCCTGCTGCAGCTTCTCAATGCAACATTGTAAAATCATCTCATCTTGTCTCATTATGGATCCTCGGTGTGAACAGAGCTAAATATTATAAACAATACAATAGCAAGTATAATGCATAGAATTAGACCTCTAATTATTTATCAATATACAGAAAACTATTCTATCAATCATTCTGAGTCATACGTCCAACCATCTAACAGCAAATTTGTCTCTTTAAACTTTTATTTTAGATGTAAACATTGCAACAAACATATAAACTGATCTTGCTACATTCTGTTAATGTAGAAACAGGTCATTGTGGTGCTATTTACCACCTTACACAACTTTAGAATGTGAGGTGGTAACATTACCTCAAGCGTACAGCCCCTCACTGGTGCTTTATTTCAGTATCTGTAAAGTTGATGTTGAAAGTTGGTCCTAACTGAACAGGCCGGAATATTTTGTCGTTTAACCAGCTATTTTTACTTGCTTGCGAACATGTAGCATTTCCTATATCTGCTTCATAACAGAGTCCTACCTTTGGTTCAGTGATGTTAAGCTTTTAATAGCAGTAACATCGTAGGTTTGCTTCGGCAGTAATTTCAACAGCTCTGAAACAGCTATCAGGGATCAAACTGTGGTAATTTAAGACTGATATTTGAAAGTATGGACAGAAACTAATCTCACCACTCAGTTACAAATGGAGGAAATGTCCTCCTACCTTTTTCAAAAAACACACAGTGCACCTTTTCTGACAAAACTAGCTGAATAAAGGTCAGGGAGGAGAGTGGCCTCACAGATGCACAGTCTGATGCATCTGAAATCTTCTTTGGGGTTTAATGGCTGCTAGCATTTTGTTACTGCCACCTTCTGCATGTAAGAATTATCTCGATCCTAATTTAAATGTTTTGGGATCAAACAACACATTAATATTTGGGACAGACAAGGAGAGACACAATTATATGGACTTTATTAGAAAAAATAATGGCCAAACGCACATGAATCATCCCTTGAGTATACATCCTGTTACTAACGTGTCGTTTAAGTCAGCTAAGTTGTTTGAAGGTGGTTGCTTAAAACATATTTTTTTAAGTAGTGAATCAATGCAACTTCTACATTTTTTATTATGTTGTTGTTATTGGTCAGTCATGGCAGGGTTCAGATAGTATTATAACTTCAATAAGGTCTCAGTTTATTATCAACTCAACTACTAATAATCTCCTTTTGGTTTTTATTTTGTAGATCCTCAAGAAATGGAAGTGAAGAAACAAGGTAACAGACCCTGGAACGACCAGGAGAGGTCTGCAGTCAAACGACACCTTGGCAAATTCATCGCACTGAAGAAGGTTCCAGCAAAGCAGCACTGTCTGATGTGTATTGACAAAGAGTCTTCAGTCCTAAGAGCGCGGCGGTGGACAGACGTGAAATATTTTGTCTACAATGAAATTGTCAAAATCAAGTAAAAGCCTACATTCTGAGTTTATAGACTACAACAGAGGGAGGACACTGAGATGAGAGGCCTGTGTTTTAAAGGGTTTATTGTCTGTTCGTGTGTTCATTTGCTAGGAGCCCCTTTAGCCATGCCCTACAGCACAGCAGATTTTTTAAACAGCAATTTGCGTTGAGGAATTGACACCTGCAGTTTGTTACCTTTGAAGAAGATGTCTCAGGACACACTTGGATGTTCAGTATTATTGTTATAAACTGCTGCATTTTGAATAGGTGCAATATATTAATATTTACTGCACTTTGCACAACTGAAGAGGCTTGGAACTGGAGTTTTTGGTTGCCAAGACTGGATATTAAACAATCCGGTGTTTACCAGTTGGATTTATTATTGTTCATTATGTATTGAGTCTGTCATGTTTGTGTTTAATACTGCGGAACAGGAATAGCTTTCTGAAAAAAGAAGCATGCACTTCTGAAGTTCACATTCAATTTATTATAAAAGGTATGTTGAAACACAAAAGGTCTTAATCATATTACATCTTAATCAAATTGTATGACCAACCAATGTCTAGTTTCATTAACTGTCAAATCAACAACCAGTTTAGACTACTATTGTAATTGTGCTTTACATAGAAAAAAACACACAGAATTGATATGACTTAATAAGAAATTGTGTTATTTTGCAAACTGAATTGATAATACTAGGCTTAATTGTAATAACAGTGTCTTATGAAAATCAATATTCTGTGCTCTAAAAAAAAAAAAAACAAAGCCAGTGCCTGGTCCTCACTCAGCTGGTTCAAAACTTTTTTCTAAATGTTGGTGTTAAATGAAATCTAAGGCAGTGTGTTGGATAAGGGCACCACATAGTGGCCAAAAGTAGTTGTTGTATGTTTCTACATCTAACAGAACTGGTGGTTCTCACTTTGTGAGCCTTTTCACTCGGTCCTCACTATGCAGCAAGTACAGGAATGTGTGTGTGTGTGTGTGTGTGTGTGTGTGTGTGTGTGTGTGTGTGTGTGTGTGTGTGTGTGTGTGTGTGTGTGTGTGTGTGTGTGTGTGTGTGTGTGTGTGTGTGTGTGTGATCATGGAGCAGATCTTCTGTGTGCAGAATCGATTTGCTTTGATTACAAAATATTGACAATTCCTTTCAAACCAGATGAAATTAATCCTCATTTGGCCAAAGAGGCTGTTGTCACAGTCTTTCGTCTGTGCATAACTAAAAAACAGAAGCTAAAACACTGCAATAAGCTCTGTTTTGTGTGTGAGTGTGCAGCAAAATTCAGCTGTTGCTGTCAAAATGAAAAGTTAGAATTCAGCTGGAAGGGATTCCTTGTGGTTTTTAATTTAATGTCCCTTACTGAGAGAGAGTTAAAAAAATGTCTTTCAGCCACACATGTCATGTTAGTCCAGCTCTTTTCTGAGTATAAACACTATATCTAAAGGGCAATTCACTAATTACTTTGCCAAGGGACACGGCAGTTACTATGTGACAATTGGCATATGTTTGTCTGTCTGCGTTTTTGTGCGCAACATTACTCAACAATGGACTAACAGATTTGGATGACATTTTCAGGGAAGGTGTGAAATGACACAAGGACCACCTGATTAGATTTTGGCAGTCTTGTGACTTATAGTCTGGATTCACGGATTTGGTAAATTCTCTGTCAGCTGCCTGCTGACGATCACATGATTGCGATCCTACTACAAATCCACTGCTGTGGACTTATCGGGACTTATCCATTGGAAATCATACAACAACTGAGCAACCTTGGTGGAGTACGGCGCTCTCTGAATGCTTTTCTTGCTTAACTCCGTAGCCACACAGACAGTTCTGGTTTTATTTGTGTAGGATTTCTACCTTCATCACAAGAAAATGGGGATGACTGGATATTCTTTCTACGGCAGAAATAGTCTGAAAAACTGTGAAGAACTGGATGTACTTCCAAATTCAAGCAAAATATGCAAACATCTTCACCGCCATGAAATCATATAGACAGCAGAGTAATAGAAAAGTGCTGGAAATAAATAAAACACAGCTAAATAGGACCCTGTTTTTTTTTTTTTGTTTAAATGCTAGAATAATTTTTAAAATGTGCAGCAAATTCAGAAAAGGTAAGCAAGACTGCATGTCCAAGACAACATAAAAGAATTTTCCAGGTGATGCAAAGTGCCACTTTGGAGTAGACCTATTTTGTAAAACGATGAAAGGGTTCATAGCAGTTACAGCTGAGCGACCGCACTAGAAAGCAGGGTGAGAGGCTTCCTAAAGAGGTGGGAGACACGGTAATTGTTGAGATATGGGGACAGTGGCACACATTTTCAAATAGTCTCTCCTGGAAGACATTCAAAGTGTTCCACTCGGTTATAAAAATGAAAAGTGACAGAAATAGCTGTGGAACACACAATGGGGGAAAAAAGCTCTAGATAGAGAGAGATGTTCAAGCTCTGGATTATTTCTCAGGTGGTTGGTCACAGCAGTTTCTGAAAGTTAGAAAAATACTCAGATTGAGAGCCTCCTAATCTGATGACTGAAAGGTTTATGTAGTTAACTGGTGCCATGATGACTACAGTCAAATCTACAGTCACCTCTATCGTATTATGGTGGAGGAAGAAGTCTTGGACAGAAAACTGAAACCCAAAACTCACTGAAAACACAAAAAGTATCAGCATGGCTACATATCACTAGCGGTAAATGAGAAACTTGTTTATTTTTATTTAATTTGGGTTAATTGACCATTTAAATGTAAATCTGTGCAACATTTTGTGTCGTGCTTCAACAAATAAGCTATCTTTAGATATCTTAATTGTATTTTATACTATTTAAAGTTTATTATTTTATGCTGTGCTTTGGTTTTTCTATTTTACGTAGGTCTGAATAATAATGGAAAAAGAAAGGTAAAGAAGAAAAGTAAATCACCACATGACTTCAACATCTCTTGGAAAGAACACATTGTTGTAAAAAAAAAATGTAGTAAATGTTGTAGGATAATGCATCTGTATTGCAAATATATACATTTTTTTATACAAAGCCGAAAAAGCCATTTGAAACCCTTTCTCATATAATGTAACACCAGCAACAGCGTCAGAAACACTTTTAGTCATGACACCGCAGGCAGAGTACCTGTTTTTGGTCAACATCATTCTTTCTGTTGCTGAAATATTTCCATACAACTGATGCTGCCTTTATTTTGGCAACCAAATCTCTTTTTTCCCGCTGTTTCTCTCTTGTTTCTGCACATGTGGAGTCTGCATTTTGTCAAACTCTGCGGCTTGTATTTTAGGTTAAAACTCTGTGTATCCAGGAACTCTTAAATCAGAGTAAATTATGCTCTATCAGACAAACTCTTGTAGATTAGTCATGGAAAATGAGAAGCATGTGAGTTTTGTTTTTGTCTCAATCTGTAAAAATAGTCATAGAATGATGTGTTTGAGTTCATTTTGGCTGACTCCATGTCAGCGCTGACATGATGTATTGCACACAATCCAAACCTCATTTAATCTTCTTTGATATGGAATTCATATGCATAATTAGAAGTGGTAGTATAAAACAACACTTGGTGAGAGTGATACTCTGAGACAACAGTGTTAATGGCGCAAATATTATGATGAAGTGTCCAAATAACAACAGTGAACAGCATGAAGTCAGTCAGGCTTGTGGTCCTGCAGGACACTTGACACTACACAAGGACATCCTAAGGGCACTGTGACAACTAAAGCGCACACATACATAAACACACAATGGTGCTCCAAACCTTCAGACCCTAGAGAAGCTGAACCATCCTCATTTCAACATTATGTCCGTGCCAACTGTCAGAGGTGCCTCTTGTTGTTCCATAATGATGATCAAGTGCTTCAATCCATGAGGCTTTTCCGTTTTTCTCTCCCCTTTGCCGGGGATCCCTGTTTGCCAAATGATAAAAGGCTTTTTATGATCCTACTTTTCTCTTCCAATATGTATTGTTTGACATATGTCGTCCCCTATATTTCCCTGACCCCTCCTTGAACCCGACACATCCATTTAATGCAGTGGATAAACGGCGGGGAGCGGGTCTCTGCTCTGGGACCTCTTGGCACTCGGCTCGGTGCTGAAAGAACACTTATCCCCACTCACCCACATCAAATTCATTTTCTGGCATTGACGCGGAGCCGCGCCGTGGTCAGATCATTTCGAGTCAAGGTAAACTGCCAATAGTACATGCCATGAAACAAGATGAAACATGAAATATGTTGGCACACAATGGGCGGCGTGTGTCTCCCTCGCAATCTTCTCCTAACTTGGTCTCATTTTCTCGTGGCACCATAACCTCCCCCCCTCCCTTGAAAGGCAATTACCATGACAACAGCAGTCAGATTTTACACCGCAGCAATTAGAAAAAAAAGGAGGAAATTATGTATTTTTGGCTGAGAACATATATAAGTCACACGTCAGACTGTGAGGTGCAACCCTGGGGGACGAACTTGTGGGTGAAAACGAGGCTGTGAAAAATATCTGAGCTGCAGCAGCGCACAAAGAGAAAAGCAGAAGGCTAGTTGTATCAGGTCAGTGTATTAAGATCTCCATTAATCACAATGATACAGTGGAACCAATGTATTGTGCAGCCCCTCTCTGTGGAAGTGATGTCATGCTCATGTCTGTAGTAAAAAATGATGGCGGAAAAGGGACTGCTCCCAGTCTCAGCAGGGCTACAAAAAAATCATAAAACATCATCTGATGAAGATACTCTTTCTTCGAGCATGTAAACAGTGGCTATATGGCCTCTGATTCCTCGGTGAGGAAAGAAAGTGGGAGGGCTATTTGTTTTCTTTCTCTCTCTACCCCCCCCCCCCCCCCCCCTTTCATTTATGTTGAAATTCCCAGCATCGTGCATCCTGAATCTCATTGCCCTGGATAGCAGCTTGTTGGAGGTGTGTGCAGGCTCACCTCCAGCTTTGCTCAGCCGCTGTAATAGATGTGTTTGTTGCTAAGTGGCGGTTGTAATGGGATGCTTGTTTGCCTTGCTCGGTGCACTTTCATCCTTCACTGTAGTGCTAATGCCACGCAGCAATTTGTCTCTCGGCTGCAGCGCTTTCCGGTAGGTGAAGAAAACAAAGACGCGGGGAGCCGTGCGACATCTCACACTCTGTACGCACATCTGAATGTACGTTGCACATGTGGGTGAGCATTTGGAGTCATTTAGAAGGGAGGCGGTTGAGTGGGGTGAAAAGGCCATATCCCCTTTCTGCCTAAACATATCATTTCTGCTGCCTTTGTGCGGGAAGGTGCAAGTTGAATTGAGAGTCCCCCGTGGGCTGCAGTCCAGTTACTGAACTGCCATATACGCCACACTGCTCCATAAATAGAGGTGGAGAGAAGGGTAAAGATAGCACCAGGTCTCATCCCACTCACTCACACTGTCACCGGCTTCAGTGAATCATCCAATCATGGATAATCTTAATCACCAGCTTCCAAAGAAAAAAAAGTCCTTGCTGCACAGAGTAATTCTAATTCCGAGCACCCTCACTGTTGTGTACAGTTATTGTTGTTGTCAATGCATCATTTATGTGTCTGAGTATCTTGGCCTCCACACAGGATGACCTGAGGTCTGCCTGTGGTGTCATAAAATATTCACCGTCTCTCAAAGCAGAGACAGGCTCCTTTAATTTTCAGCGTGATCAAGTGAAATCCTCTTTGTTGCAACATCATTGAAGGATCTTTCTACTAATTTCTGCTGCCATGTACAGTGTGTGCATGGTGGAAACGCTAAGTGACATTTGATTTAATTAGATGTAATCATCAGACGGGGCGTTCTTGGGAATCACAGCCACGACTTGGACTTGTGGACCTCTGTAAAGAAGTCTGTAACCTTGTTTGTTCAGGAAATGTGCCGTTTGCTTCCCACGTAATAAATGTCCTGATCTCAAGGGAGATGTTTTTAGCGTATATGCTCATGATTATTACCACGCTTGTACAGTGTCAAGGTAGCATGATGATTAAAACATTCATCATTCAAACCCATTTCTTTAAGATTTCTTTGACTTTACGTTTGGGTTAGAACATCCTCTTCCCTTTTATTGTCTTTTTCTTATCATTTTAATTACTCTTGTAAGTTACAGTTGAATTGAACTCTACACCTTCCTCTACTTCTGTATTTTTTATCTATATATTTTACATGTGGAGACTTGAAATGTGTCCAGTGAAGAGGCTTAAGTGGTTTCCATGCTGTGTTTTGATAACCGGGTAGCGCGAGAGTCCTGACAGTGGGCCCTGAGGAGGCTCCGATTTCATGTCAAAATGGGACCCAGCTGTCAGAAGCAAAAACCTGATGCTTTGCAACCAAATGTATTTCAACATTGCCTCTATAGTAAAGTCACACAAAGTGGTAAACGTACAATTGGTGGAGTGATAAATAAAAGCAAAAGCTTTGACTCATGGGTTTCACAAGCTTTTATGTTTGCCGTGCAGATTAATACCAATTAATGGGTTTAGTACTGAATCAACAAGCTTTACATTTTCCAGCAAGACTTTGAGCAAAACCCCTAACCTTAACTCATCAAGGCAGATGGCCAGCCTCTCTGAACCTGGTTCTGCTGGAGGTTTCTACCTGCTAAAGGATGAGTCTTTCTCTATCGCCTTTTCTCTGTTGTGCTTACACAAAGGAAACCAAGGGAATCTTTGGATTTGCTGGATTTCTCTCTATAGTTTTGTAAGGTCTTTGCCTTACTACCTAAAGTGAAACTAAAACTGATTTAAATCAACATTTTTATTAAAAACAGAAAGAAGCTAATTGGCAAAAGAATGTTATGTGCTTTAAGACATTTTTGTATTAATTGTAACCCCAAATCTGCAATAAATGCTTCTTGGCCCCACAAAGAATTCCATAAAAGCTGACAAAGCCAGTAGTATGCATACGGTACTAATATGCAAGACATTACTTGCATATTACTCTGCCTAACACAAGGCTTGGATTGTGCCTCATTCAGACAGTCCTGTTAGTATCTTTTTTTGGCCATTTTTGTAATGGTGCTCACCTACCTGCATGTTAATGTTCCTCCAAAACAATTACCTCATTGCCATTTTTTCAGGGACACCATCATCAAAAAGATTGCGATTGGTTTGAAGAAATTCAAACAAGTCAGAGCTTTTTCTCCTAATATCAAAATGATAACGAGGTGCAGCCAGACCATTCTGCACAGCTCTTGGTCAGTGCTGGAGAATGGTCTGGCTATGTGAGATTAGTTTTCTATAAGACACCCACATGACAAGTATGTTGAGCATTGCAGCCACTTTGTGAATGTAAATCCATTATTAATCCTTCTTTTTTCTCTGCTTTGGTCTCCACCACCTCATGAGGTAAATTATCTTGCTCTTTAGCCCGATATTCCACTGTTTTTGGGTTTCAGCTTACCCACTACCAGTGTCTACTTGTCATTTAGTCATGGGCAGGTACCATACAGTGGATTCATGGCGTAGACTGTATAATTCTAAAGATAGATGTTGCAAATAGTTGAAAACCAGCTCACATACTGGAATCATTAACCGGTCCACACAGACGCTAATGTTAGCAATTTAGCTGATTTAACACAGCAGGTGTTGTAAATAAGTATAAACATTGAACTTACTGAAATATTGTGCACACGACTAACACATTGAATGCTTCCTTGGCTCAGAGTCTTTATTTATGAGGATCTGTTGTATGGCAGTGAATCCACACAGCAGGCTTCTCTGCCCATGCTCTCCACAGGGCGCTTCCAGTCTATTTACATACTGCAGACTCGATATCTGAGGTTCATTTGGCGCCACATGCAAATGGCACCTTAAATGATACTGGGGCCGGAGCATGCGAGGCAAGGTCACAGCCTGCTGTGGTAATTAATTTTGGCAGCAGTGGGTTGTGTACCCATCAAGGTTTGGATGTGCCATCCCTCTGGGCTCACATGTGGTCAGATAGTCCGAGACTGGCCACGATCTGCAACCCAGGGCTACAGCAGCAACATAATGCTGCAGCTGACCATCACGAGAGCCAGAGTGGCCACAGACAGGCTCGTTTGGCAGCCTCCGTTTAAGTGGTTTGGTTGTACCTCCACACAGAGCTGGACGGAATGGTTAGAGAGTCTTTTGTTGCCACACTCCTGGTAAAAAATGTCAAGGTGCAGCTTGACTTGGCGGTTTGCATGATAATATTACAAAGAATTTCTGAAGAGCTGCAGTTCATTTTCTCTCTAAAGTTGTGAATTCATCATCATGAAGTAAGTATGAACTCCTGGATGTGTGCTCAAGGGCATGAGCCGGGATTCAGCAAGAGGAAAGTGTAATCTGCCGGCACTGACACTGAGCACTGACCCACGACCAAGGGCTGATGGGATACAATTTCAATCGACAGCCTCAGTCATTGGTAGGTACAGACCTGAAGCGGTTCAGGTCATATTTCTCTGGCCTTCATTAATTGGTATTTTGACTACAGTCCTCCCTCTTGAGGTAGACCACCCGTCCACCCACATGAAGTCCTTGAAGTGTGACATTGCAATTACACTCACCGTGACACATGGGAGAAAATCCCAGTCTGCTAATAGAGATCTGGCCGGCCTCTTCCCCCCTCTGCACTGAAAGGAAAAAGGAATTTTCAATAACATGGCCATTTATAGCTGCTACCACACGGCGGAATGAAGCAGAGAGCAGACGGACTGCTTTTCACTATTGATGGTTGTATAAATGCTAATGGTTTGGCAATCAATACAGCATTACAGTGCTCCTGGTAAATAGAATTATCATCTGGACAAACTGTACAAATGATCACATGATTGATGCGCTAAAGCACTAAAGCAGCACATTATGGCTCGACCGTACATTTAGCAGAAAAGGTCAGTGGAATGGAAAGAAAATAATCAGAGCAGGTCAATAACCATGGTGTAACACTGTGTTTGTCATTGGTGATGTTGAGGCCGTTTTTAACCAGTAGCATTATTCATTAATTGGCAAAGTGACTCATTTGCATCGGATAGGAGCCTCAGTGATTGTCTGTAATGAAAACACAATTCTTCTGTGATCAGTAGAATGAATGCTAAGCAGCTTAATGCAAACACTGCAGCTATTACTCAAACATAATGCCAAATATATACAGTAGGACGAGCCGAAAAGCAGTGCAGGAAAAGTAAATGTACTCACACTACATCATGTGGGAAGAATAATGAATTAAAATGTTCTATTAAATTGTCTCAGTAGGTAATTGAGCGTATACAGTGATATCTCTTTTAGAATAGTGTAAGTGTAAGCCATGTCCACACACTGATATTAAACAGATAGAAAGAGAGAGTGTGTGTCTATGTGTATGAGAAATCTCTGTTAACTAAGATTTTGGCTTGGAGGCAGCACTTGAGTTGCATAACTAATATTATTGTATGACTAATAAAAAGATTCCCTCTCATGCAAACCTGCTATAATTAATTATTTTCTAATTAGGAAGGTTACAGCAGTTTCCATACATGAGGGAATTCTCTCATACAGTGTGTGTGATGTCCAAACAGTAACAGATGGGAAATATTCGGTGCAGCAAGACAGTGATGCTTACACAGTTTATAAGTCATGATATTTTACAAGTGTTAAACTCTTGACCCTGACTCTCTGTAGAGTTGATTATGCTGTAAATATATGAAATAATCTGTTAAATTTATGAAATAATATGCATCCACAGTTCATCCATTCGCTACTTAGATTGGGCTATATAAAGTCAGAATAAGTAAAAGTCTGCACACGTCATGTGGAATCCATTGAAAGCTAAAAGTGACCCAACACAACAAAGTTAAAAGGACAGAAGATTTACCAAACATATAATCAAAGAGTGAATAAGGTTGAAGTGCTACTGGGCAAAAGCATTTAACTGCTATCTTTACAATATTAAAATTAGATTATGGCACCAAATGATCTAAAATCATGTAAAAAAATAACATAATGGAACCAAAGCTTTTGGTTTTTTTTTCTTGTATTAATTAGAGGAGGTTTGCTGTCTTCTCATTGTGCCACACAAATCTTATGTTCATGGGTATTAAATTTATTCAACGTTTAAGGCATATGTTTCATATATGCCATGATTTATGTTTCTGGAGCACATCATTTTTGTTTTTATCAATATGCATACCAATTTTTCCTTCTAAACCAAGCACAAAACCTTTTATTTTAAAAAATAAGATTTCATTTTATGCCGCTTTTTTAGCATTTCCATTAAAAAAAAAAAAACTCTCACCAGAGTGCTTTCTCAAAGGAAATCTTAGGATTTATTGGGTTTCTGTCGGTAACGTTATATTATAAGGACCTCACCTTACTATGTGAAGTACCTTGAGATGACTAAAGCTGTGAATCAGTGCTACATAGATAAAAACTCAATGGAACTGAACTGAAAATGTGCATAAACACATGCTGATTGAAATGCAGTTTACAAAAGAATTGCGTTAACAGACTCTAAGCATCTATTCTTGCCGATCAAGGATTTCAGCTTCATTATGTTGAATGTCTCACTCACACAGGGAAAGTCTGTCTGTGCTTTTTTAGGTAGAAGGCTGCTGCTATTATCTGTGTGTAAAGATTTAAATCCACGCTTGTGTGGGTTTCTTATACTATTCTGTCTGTTTTCTTTACTTGTCACAACAAATGCAACACACAAGTGGACCTCTGCGACTCCACTTTGTCACACATGGACAGTCTCTCAATACACTCTCATCCCACACAATTTTCTTTTCCTCTTTCCTCAGAAGAGTCATTCCCTCTTGCTTCTTGTAAGCTTTTTTTAAGGAGGAGTATGGAAGGGGGGGACCCCATTTCTTTCCACCTTCTTATCCCTAAATCCAAGCTGGTTTCCATGAGAAACCGGCAGGAATGTGTTTCATTAACATTCTTTGTGGAATGCATATGCACTTCTTGTTCATCAAATCTAAAGCAGCCCACCGCCTCCCTAATCGAAAGCAGCCCATGACGCCTTTTAAGTGGGGCTCAAGTGTCTTCTAAGAAGCAGCATGTCCATATGAATGCCACAAATGACCACATGTTAGAGGGTGTTGATCCACAACCAGTTCCGTGTGATCCCCCTTCGCTAAAAAGAAGGAAACAAATCATTTTGGCAAGATTATGGGACAGAAATGATGTGAACGTGTGCTGCTCTATCAGCCCTTTGCAGGCCATTAACTGCGTCTTAAAGCCAAACGTCACTTGTAGCTGTTGTTAGATTTCTTAAGTCTTTCTGCCCGCTCTGTCATATCTTCCTCTATGATGTTCTAACCAATGTCACTGCAAGACCAGAGCAGGTTCTAGTTTAAAACAGCAAATCAGCCCAGAGGTCACAAGGACCTCCACACTTCACTGACCTTTAGGGCAACATGGCGGAGGTCAGGACACACACACATGGACACATAAAGGACAGGGTCTCCTTCAGCTGTCTGTCATTCAAGCACCTCACATATAGCGACACGCAGCTCAGCAAACGTAAATACTTCCATGACAGGAGAAGGATGAAGCCATTATAACGGGAGATTTTTACCCCAAATCGGTTTGGCTCACGGGGAATGTTTGCGGTGTGATGGATGCAGTCATGTCTTGTTAGTAGGATGTTGTTATTTATCTGTTATCTGATACCCCTTTTGAAGAATTGTACATACACACGTGGACAAAATTGTTGGTACCCCTCAGTTAAAGAAGGAAAAACCCACAATTCTCACTGAAATCACTTGAAACTCACAAAAGTAACAGTAAATAAAAATTTATTGAAAATTAAATAATCAAAATCAGCCATCACTTTTGAATTGTTGATTAACATAATTATTTAAAAAAACAAACTAATGAAATAGGGCTGGACAAAAATGATGGTACCCATAACTTAATATTTTGTTGCACAACCTTTTGAGGCAATCACTGCAATTAAACGATTTCTGTATTTGTCAATGAGCGTTCTGCAGCTGTCAACAGGTATTTTGGCCCACTCCTCATGAGCAAACAGCTCCAGTTGTCTCAGGTTTGATGGGTGTCTTCTCCAAATGGCATGTTTCAGCTCCTTCCACATATGTTCAATGGGATTCAGATCTGGGCTCATAGAAGGCCACTTTAGAATAGTCCAACGCTTTTCTCTCAGCCATTCTTGGGTGTTTTTGGCTGTGTGTTTTGGATGGTTGTCCTGTTGGAAGACCCATGACCTGCGACTGAGACCAAGCTTTCTGACACTAGGCAGCACATTTCTCTCCAGAATGCCTTGATAGTCTTCAGATTTCATCGTACCTTGCACACTTTCAAGACACCCTGTGCCAGATGCAGCAAAGCAGCCCCAAAACATTACTGAGCCTCCTCCATGTTTCACCGTAGGGACAGTGTTCTTTTCTTCGTATGCTTGGTTTTTGAGTCTATGAACATAGAGTTGATGTGCCTTACCAAAAAGCTCCAGTTTGGTCTCATCTGTCCAAAGGACATTCTCCCAGAAGCTTTGTGGCTTGTCAGCATGCATTTTTGCAAATTCCAGTCTGGCTTTTTTATGAGTTTTTTCAGCAGTGGTGTCCTCCTTGGTCGTCTCCCATGAAGTCCACTTTGGCTCAAACAACGACGAATGGTGCGATCTGACACTGATGTACCTTGGCCTTGGAGTTCACCTTTAATTTCTTTGGAGGTTGCTCTGGGCTCTTTGGATACAATTCCAACGATCCGTCTCTTCAATTTGTCATCAATTTTCCTCTTGCGGCCACGTCCAGGGAGGTTGGCTACTGTCCCGTGGGTCTTGAACTTCTGAATAATATGAGCCACTGTTGTCACAGGAACTTCAAGCTGTTTAGAGATGGTCTTATAGCCTTTACCTTTAAGATGTTTGTCTATCATTTTTTTTCGGATGTCCTGGGACAATTCTCTCCTTCGCTTTCTGTTGTCCATGTTCAGTGTGGTACACACCTTTTCACCAAACAGCAGGGTGACTACTTGTCTCCCTTTAAATAGGCAGACTGACTGATTATGAGTTTGGAAACACCTGTGATGTCAATTAAATGACACACCTGAGTTAATCATGTCACTCTGGTCAAATAGTTTTCAATCTTTTATAAAGGTACCATCATTTTTGTCCAGGCCTGTTTCATTAGTTTGTTTTTTTAAATAATTATGTTAATCAACAATTCAAAAGTAATGGCTGTTTTTGATTATTTAATTTTCAATAAATTTTTATTTATTGTTACTTTTGTGAGTTTCAAGTGATTTCAGTGAGAATTGTGGGTTTTTCCTTCTTTAACTGAGGGGTACCAACAATTTTGTCCACGTGTGTAAAGGCTGTCATTTAAAGGGGAAGTTCATCCAAAAGGTAGTAAACCTGCCATAATGTATTGCTCAACCATGGTGCCTTATGATGATAATGCAGTTTTGATTTTATATGGGAAAAAAGTGAGATCTTCAGAGTCATTTCATTTTCGATGGCCAAGACATTAAAAAATGTCATTTTACAAACTTAACAGGAATGTGTCATCCATACTAATATTTCCTGATTTTATATTTTTATTATTATTATTTCCTACGTCTTCAACACTATGTTCGTTTTATACACCATGTTGTGCTCTTATCTGCTTTTTAAATTCTGCTGTTTTTGTGACTTGCCGGTACTTTTTTGCTGCCTTGTGAAGCACTTTGCAACCTGGATTTGGAAAAGTGCTCTATAAATGAAGATTATTAGTATTATCGTTATTATCCAGACGCAGAACTGCACTCTCTGGATGATCTACTTCACTACGAGCAGTAATCAGTGGAAGGATTTTACTCAGCTGAAAGCACTTCCAGTAAGAACTGCTCTCTGCAGCAGTTTCGATACTGTAACTTTAACCAATAACGTAACATAGGACACAGAATAATAAAGATAATATTTTGCATGTGTACCAGACCTGCTACATACTGACAGATCTACATATATTACACATAAAATGCATAATGACTTTAAACAGACAGGCCCAGGCTAGCTGTTTTCTTCCATTTCCAATCTGCATGCTAAGCTAAGCTAAATACTCTCAGTAGCTTCAGGCTTGACAGTGTTTTCTGTCTTCTCAGCAAGCTCCCAACAAAAAAAAGTGCATAGAAGTATTCACCACATTGTTAAAAATATTCATTCAAGCAAACAAAATCCCATTCACTTCAGTAGATTTGGTTTGGCAACAGAGTTCTGACAGATGGATCTCAAAACCTGGACACATAAAACCAAAATCATCCACATGGCTGGCTACCAGTAGAGGCAGGCAACAAGAATTGGGGGGGGGGGGGGGGGAGAAATCTGGCTCTTTGGTTGAATTGACCATTTAAGCTCCATCACCTTTGCAACAGCCGCATCACATCCTTGGCCACTGTGTAACTGGACTCGTGACTCAATGCAAGTTCAAGAGGAGAAGCTGTGACTCAACTGGCCCCTGACAAAGTGACTCGAAGGCACTCGGTCGCAGGAAACACAATGCGGATGGAGGTCTTTTTTTGTGGTCTCTTTGTGGACGTGGAGAGGCAGCAGAGTGGGGGGGGAGGTGATGGAGGAGGAGGCCGCCGTGTTTCACCTCCTCGGAAAAATCAGACAGAAAGTCATTGATTTTCCCATGACAAGCCCAACCTCCACCCCCCTCGTCGCAAACACACCCCCTTTAGGAGTCAGGCGGCTGGCGGTGGTGGAGCACTGCACACCATCTCACATACAAACCACGCTCCTCAAAACCCGGAGCCCTACCCCCCACCTCGACCCGGCGACCACCCCCTCTTCCCCCTATCTCTGCCTGGCTGTCTCTCCTCTCTCGCTCCCCCTGTCTCATTTATGCCTTTGCGGAGCAGCTGCTGCCCAGAGAACTGAGGGAGCAGCATTCACATCTGAGCACATTAGTCACCAGATGTCACCTTTTGCTGCCAGCCCATCGAACATCCAGGCAGACAATGCCCCATGCATTCTGAACATCTGACTTACGACGTCTCCTACAAAGGGGGCTGGGTGGCGCTCTGGACTCCCAACTGGTGGAGCTCAAAGCCACATCGACAGTGACACCTACAGCTTGTCCGCAACACACTTGAAGCGGAAAGCCACTCTTGAGGCATTAATATCAAACGCCACCTTGAGATGCACAAGCCGATAAGGGAGATCTCCCTGCAGAATGGATGAAAGCAACTAGATTTTACACCAAAAAACAGCCACTTTTTTCTTTCATCTTCTCCAAACATTTTATTCAGAAATACGCCCAGAATTTTGAGTGTTTACCCTGTTTTCCGGTACCCTAAATATGTCTGAGCCACTCCGAGATCTGAGTCACGTGGAGCGATGCTTTCTGACAACCCTGATGTTGCTTTTGACACCTGCAACAGATCTGCTGCTGTCACCTTGAGGGTATCAAATCTGTGTTCAGACTGAGAGACAGCAGCTTGGCACGTTCTGCACTACAGACATAAGGAGACAGTTTGCATGTATTTGCCAAGTAGAAGGTCTCACTCAGAGAAGTAAACAGTGGTAAGAGCACACAGAATAGCAAAAAAGCCCAGAGGCATGAAATGTATGAATTGCAGAATTCCATTAACTAGCACATGTAC
The DNA here is from genome assembly GCF_021347895.1 of Acanthochromis polyacanthus. NCBI lineage: Eukaryota > Metazoa > Chordata > Actinopteri > Pomacentridae > Acanthochromis > Acanthochromis polyacanthus. Next base: position 360,900 of record NC_067131.1, on the reverse strand, counting down.
TTTTATAGGCCCCGGGTTGAAGTGAAAGTTTTCTATTTTAAAACAGGCATTTCTCCCGATCTGGTTTGCTCACACTTTTAAATAACTCATGGCAGTTGGAGAGCTGATGGCACACTTGTTTGACTTTAGTCACGGTAAAAAACCAATGCATTTTTTTTACCGTTACTATCAATAGTGTGGGAGACTGTTTGGCAGCAACCCGTATCCGTAAACTATATGCTATTGAGATGATTGTGGCTGTTTTTGTGATAAATTACAACTCTGGTTTAGTACAACTTTGCATCATCAGCTCTATAAAGTTTAAGTTCCGATCTGCAGCAGCATCCTGAACAACAAATCCAAAGGTTGAGAAATCACAAGCAGCAAGACAGTTTTATAGGTTTTGAACAAACCCTCCGGGTAGCTGTACATGTGATAAAATTATTTCTTTAACTGTCTGAAAACAGTTTACAGACTGACGTCCAGGTTCAGATACTTTAATTTCGTAGTCGTATGTTTCCCAGCCCAGTATCCTTAGGCAAAAGTCCATATTTGATGATTCTTCCAATTTATATCAGATCAGCAGGAAGTACAGGTCTGAAGGCCAAGAAGCAAGTGCAGATTGTTAAACAGGTCTGTCTACAGCTGTGCAACTGAAACATGCCTTTTTAAACATAACATTAACCATATCTTAGCCATTTTTAATAGTCCTTACCTGAAAGAAACTATAGCTATCTTGCTCAGGTACTGAAATAAGCAAGAATTTAAATAATGCTGAAAAGATTCACACATTTGCGGTGTGTTTGCTTCCATATCTAAGGTGTTGCTGAACTCGTGACATCATCTGGTTGCATCATTGATATATAATATTCCAGATTTCCAGTTTTGCAAGAGCTACAATTAACTGAAATGTTTAATCAGTAATATTACCTTGTTTTTCTTGGCTAACAAGCCAAAACATTTCAAAAAACACAGATTTAAAGCAGCCTAACTGTCAATACAGTTCAACGAAGCAACCTTCAGGAGGTATTTTGTGACGGTTTTAAGGCATTTGAACTCGCAGCAGACTGACATTTCTGACCCCTGCTTTATGTTCTGCAGTCCATGATGCATACACCACTTGATCAATCAGCCCTTGCAGCTTGAAATGCAGATGACATTTTTGCCTTGCGATGGTCATGTATGCACAGATCAATGCCCCGAATCAGACAAAACAACAATTTAATCGCTCTTTTACTCCCATTGTTTATCCTTGTTATGCCTTATCAGTAGCGTGATGCTCCCTCCTCCTCCCTCCTCCCCGCCTCTCACTCCTTTTCTCCATATATTAAACGATGGGTGGCACTTTCCCCTCACAGCGCTATCTGCTACGTCAAGTCACCTCCAGACACATTAGCATATTTATCATCAGCTTCACAGACTTCAAAGTCAGTGCTCGCTTCTCGGAGAGATGGGGAAGCGCCACCAGGAAGCTGGCGCAGATTGCAAAGCACTAGGTGTTCCCCAGGGATCAAATATCCATTTAGGTAAGAGGAGGGGGGGTGGAGGCTATAAGCAGAATTCAATTCATTTATTTGCAGTGGTGATGATGTCTTTAGTGGTGACTTTAAATATTTGCTCAGTGCTAACTGCAGCCCTCACCACAGTTTTGTGATGTTAACACACAGCTTATGCTGGAGGGAGCTCGGAGGATTTTTTCGAGTTTTATTGGATGCGTGAAGGAGGACGCTGTCAAGAAGATTATTTACATGCCACGCAGCAAAACATACATCAACAAAGCCAACAGAGTGTAAGCCCATTTACATGAAATATCATATCACAATGCAAATTAACACTCTAAATGTGTACTTTTTTGCTTCTATTTCTTGATAAATTCTACAATCTGTATTGGTGCTGCCAGGAAACTGGATAAACAGCACAGTAAATCTTCTCTAAATACCATCAGTCTTACCTGTACTTTGTCCGCCCAGGAAAGCAGGGTGGGTCAGGCTGCATTTGTCCTCACTGAGTGCACACTTGATAGACAGCTTGTCTCAGTGTGTAGCCAGTAAAACAGCTATTCAGGTTAAAGAGAGGTCAGTGAGCAATGGGTTTCCCACTGCACTGGTATAGCGCATCGCTGTACATGGCAAAGTTCACGTTGGAGGACAATGTGTACATTAACGAGGGGGAGCGATGCAGCCAGCTTCAATGAGCACATCAGGTTCAAAATATTTTCAGCAAAGTCGGAATGAAAACAAAGTGAATGCACAAAAATGTGTTTGTCTGATTTTAAAGGTCCCTTGTGGTGAAAGTTCGTTTTTATTGTGTTTTCTGGTTGGAGGTTCAAAATGAAAGCTAAGATATGACGATATTTACTTCTGCCACTCCTAAAGCCCACTCACAACTAGTTAGCCTCTCAGCTCCAGTTGTCAGTCAGAGATCAAAACAATGCTTTCTTCCTGAAGGGGGCGGGAACAGCAGCAGCTCACTGGTTTTCATTGCAGTTTCACTGCATTTTATAGCAGGGTTCATGGTGAAAAATACCTACCTTTACAGTACAGTAGTTTAGCTAAAAAAATCTATATATATGTTTGGGACATTGACACTTTTTAACAATTTACTGAAAAGTCGCCCCATGCAGGACTTCTAACTATAGAAATTTGCTTAAGAATCACTATTCCTATTGTGAAAGTATTTTTTATGTGAGATTTTTGGGAAAATTGTATTAAATAACCTTTTATTTCACTGAAAGGAGTCATGAGTTATTGTAACTCTGTGCTAGAATGTTCACCTTTAATTCACCAGTTCCATAGTTTACCAACTACCCCTGTAAGGAATCATTACAATGCCCAACATCCAGCATGGCTAATGCCACAAGCACAATTGTGCTACAGTGACTGAGCTGCTTTTCTTGTATAACTAGACCTTAACTTTAACCTTCCCTTCACCTATACAGAATAATAACGGAGTCGACATTGAGAGGATGCTATTTTTGTCGATTTAAAACATGGCAGCTCAAGGCTCACTTTTGTTTTGATCCATTTTAATGTGTAATGACACTTCCCGTGAACTACCGCTGAGTGAATTCACAACCTCTTCTCTCGCACGTTCTCGCTTGATTTTTAAACATACATGCTCTGTTAATAATGTGCTTTGAATCACTAATATGCTACATTGTAGGCACCCATTATAATTGGAAAATTAGTTACAGCACAGTGTCTAACTGCTTCCTACAACACTAATGCCAGCCCTCTCTCTGTGTCATCTAAACCCTATGCTAATGAAGCCTGGGCCCACAACATGCAGAAGGTTGAATATCAATTTAATCAGGCCCTCCCTGCAGGGGCTTTCAGAGAGAAATGACAGCCAAAGTGCATTAGTAATTCTACTGCTGTCACTTCTCATAGCTGCTTACCTTGCAAACAAACTGCTCTAATGGCACCTGCCTGCTGGGCAATTTAGGCACTGTAGAGGCAACAGAACATGAAATGGACTAGAGACCACTGACCTAAATAGAAAAAGGGCCAACTCTAAACAAGGAGTGGCTGTCTTATTGTCAGAGAGGGAAAACATGAGTGTAAAGACAATTTAAATACTTTACAGCAATTGTGTATCCATATCCGAGACCCCATTTTAATAAAATAACGTGAAAACGGCGTCAACAGATACAATCATAACACACACCTTTCTCAGAAAAAGAAGCATTTTGATCTTCTGCCAATTAGTTTGTCATCAAAAATATCCTACATCCTCCCGTTTCTGATTAATATCTGCTGATAACAGGCACAAATAAATAGTTAAATACACAAATGAATAGATAAAAGGAAGAGTTCATTACCTCCACTCATACAATTGAATTGCTTTGACATAATCCCCTCTTATTCCTCAAGGGGATGGGGGAGGGAGTGAGCATGATGGGATTGGTGGTAGTGTGTGTGTGTGTGTGAGTGTGTGTGTGTGTGTGTGAGTGTGAGTGTTGGGGGTGGTATGGCTCATTTCAGTGTCAGCCTCTGTACGTCAGCAAGAGAGAAAATATGTCATTTCTTACTGCACCCAGTGTAGCAGTCCATGTTTTCATTCAGTCTGTGTCATCATAACACACTGATGCTGCTCAGTGTGTCAGCTTCAAGACCTGATTCCAGCAGGATGACTGGTGAACTAGCGCCACCTGTTGTTGCTGCTCGCACACTGCTTTTCTGATCCGCTAAATGTAACATTTTGTGTTGTTTGATTCAGAAATTAGCCTATATTTGCAGGGTGTTTTTTGTTGTTGTCTGTCCTGGACTGCAGCACCAGTCCTCTCCTTCAGCCAACTGCATGCTCAATATGTTGCGGCCAGATGCCTCTTAGCAGCCAGGGCCCCTTCACATCAATATGTCAGGTCAATAGTGTTGGTGGTATTGAATGTGTCAGAGAAAAGAACTTCAGTCGGGGAGGTGGAGTGGTGGCGGCAGAGAGGATGGGATGCAGGTCTCCTCTAGTCGAGTCGAGCTGATCTTTTCCAAGGATTCAGGAAGATAAGAAAAAGGGGGGGGTGGGGGTGGGGGGATCAAGGCCAGAATTAGCTGGGTAGGAATGAATAAGCACGAGTATGGGTGAGTCAAGTGGTGGCATCAGATCTATAGATTTATCCTACTATAGAAGGAGGTACACACTGTGAAAAAATGGAAAAATGTAGCCAAGCTTATATCTTTTGACGCAAATGTCAAACACTTGCAAAAACTACATTCACTCTCCATTATGTAGCACTCCACACGATGCGCCACACAGCAGCACAGTCAGACTTTGGCGCATTCGCTCATGTAGACATGATGTTATATGTTGTTCTGTGGTCTTTAACATAGCAGTGACACGACTGGGAGTTCTCTCGCAGGCATTACGTAAACCCATAATGAGGAGCAGCCTGGCGTGATTAGTATTGTCTTGGGCACTTATTAAATCCTGATTGGGTGACACAGAGCAAGACTAAACATTTCCCATCAAGTCACAGCGACTGCTCATTTAACCATGGCGGATACAGGAGGCAAAAGGGGGCACCATGGCTGCTTCTTTCCTCCCTCAAGTATGCATGAATATTTAAGGTGCTGCATGTAGTCGATGAGACTACCTGATGGTGTGTTTAACCAAGGCCGGCTGCTTTTTTAGTAGCCTGCCTCTTGTCTTTAACTACTACAACACCCCAGTGAGAGTCCCCCTTGAACACAATTGATTCATAGTCATCTACCTCATAGCCGAGGGCCGGGTAATCACAGCCAGAGAATCGAATCTTCTGCACTCCTTTTCTACCAGGGAGAGGACTTTGTAATGAAATAACCCTCCTCTCCGCCTTAATTGTCTTTTTGGCCAGTGGCACACAAATTTGGGAGTTGGGTTGCTGTTTTGTTCACTGGTGAGATCAGGAAAAATGATTGAATTAGGGGGTGTGTTATCAAGCCAGATATGTGCAGGCTTGATGCTGTCAATACCACGAGCTGCATGCAACCAATAGTATGCTGTATGCCAAACTCAAGGACTCGCATACATATTTTTCTACCTTCCTTGTTGTTTTGTCTAAGCAGACAGGTAGTTTTGATTCATGCACAGATATTTTAAGACACCTTCCAGATACAATGGAGCTGAATAACCCACAGATGATCCTGTCAGCCAGACTTATTCAGTAGAAACTGAATTCAGTGAAAACTAATAAAGGCTAAATGCCACCAGTCTACGGTAAAAAAATATGCCCTTTTGGAATTTAAGTGAACTGACCCTTTACATAAAAATGGGATTATTGGGGTAATGTGATGTGCATTAATAAACACAGATACACACACACTTTTGCACAACTCTGATCTCTCAGATTGTGCGGTATGCAAATGTTTTGCCATCAAGTCGACCTAGGCGGAGAATGACAGTAACATTAGATGCAGCGCGGCTTTTAGTGGAGTCCCCGCAGAAGCCATTTTCACAGGATGTTATGTATGCATTTTTCAGACAGATTGCTGCAGGAGACAGGAGCTCAGGAGGGGAGCAAACACGACTGGAATGAAACAAAACCATAGTCTGCTGAATGGAGCCAAGCACTAGGCAGACCATAAAAACGACGCTGCACTCATCTCACATTTTGGCAGAATAAAAATAACGTGTTTTAATAATCTTGAGAATCTTTATAAGCTACCAAGACTCACGAAACGACATTATGAAAACCAAAATATTTTATTCTCATAAGCTTAACCTATTTACTTATCCACATGAATGAACATGTAATGCTTGTTCTTTTATTGCATACATTATTCAAGCAATTATACAATAAACTGTGAACCACTTTGCATCCTCCTAATCTGCTACTGTAGTTTATTTGCATATTATAAATGTAAAATCATTGCAGTGAACGCAAAGCTGTCCTACATCAATTCAGACAGTAAGACACCTTTACAAACATTGCTGATATTCACAGAGCTCCATTTTCTCTTGTGCAGAAGAACAACAAGCTTCGAGCTACGCAGACGAACCATTCGTCTAAACTGCAAATTAGAAATGCATTATAAATACATACACTAGTCGGTCACTTCATTGATATTGTCCAGTGCTGTCTTTACCAGCTAATCCACCAGTTTCAGTGGAGTTATTGTAAACTATTCACATCTATGAATCCACTTCATTATCATTTGTTTATGTCACTAACAATTCATTTATTAGGGTCATGTTATTTACATTTAATAAAATGAAAGCAGATCTATATTTATGTAATGCATGTTATCTCAGCAGATGTGCTCTTCAATGCAACATCCTGTAACGTAACACTTCAGTAACAGGAACAGATTGTTATAAATAGAATAGACCTCAAGGTTGCCACATGCCGCATAACTAGTATGGAGTGGAGGTGTGCAAGAAAAGAAACAATGCAACTGTAATCTGATCACAGAAAGAGATTTTATTTAACAGATTACTGAAATGCACTCAATTTTCAGTACAGGATTTATTAACATGGACTACGTGTAAAAAATAAATGTGGCTTCTGAATCTGAAATGTGAAGCCTGTGTTGAAGTACCGTCAAATCTGCATCTTTCTAACGGCCAGCAGGGGGAGACTCCCCTGGTTGCATAAAGAAGTCTGATTGTATTGAAGGTCTATGAGAAATGAACCTTTTTCTAATATAATTCTTTTACCTATGAAAACATCTTCCAGATGGATTGATGGGTTTCAGTTACTAGTTTCAAGCAGTGTTGCCAAGTATGCTTATTATAACAACTTTGGGCTTGTTTTTCTTGCAAATCTCATCAATTGCAGGTTGTAGGTTTTTCTAAAAGTGTAGTTGGCTGTTTTACTGTTGCTTCTGCATAACACATATGTCTTTTATTTGAATCAGGTTTTTAAAAATGTAAAACTATTCAAAGTTTTTATGTTGACTGAGTTTAACTGTCAATCTACTGCAAACAAAATAAATGTATATAGTTATATTGGTTATCAAGAGACTCTCATTATATCCCAATGTGACGGTTCAGCTTTTGGGCTTTTTATGGCCTTGTTTCCATAGAGCTGGTTGCTTGTTTCTATTGCATGATCTGGTAACACTGGTTTCAAATCTCCCTAATACAACACAAATGTTTATTTGCCAAAATTGTGATCTTGTTTAGAATAAAATAGACAACATATCCACAAACCAGTGGCTACGTCCATTTTAATACAACGTTTTATTAATTACAGAATCCCATATAAAACTCAAACATTTATGATGCTGACTTCTAGTGGTGCTATCAAAAAAAAAGAAACTGTGCTGGACAGCATCATGTGCTCATCTAGGGATACTTTAAATTGCAACGATATGCAAACTGCAAAAATTTACATCCACGTATCAATTTTTTTTCTGAAAATCAAAAATTGGAATAATCTCAAAGATTGCTTAATCACTACCAAAATAATACAAGTAGGATGTGGCAATGGATGACCCCTGGTTTCATTTTCTCAGAAAAGTTTAGTTTCATGAATCATGATTTGTGGCATTATACATCTCCACTGTCTGCTGTAGTTTATGAATGTGTGAAATCAAGGACTCATGATTTTAACAAATGACACTCAATATTGTAGAAAAATGTAACAAGTGTTTGCAATAGTGAGGACAGAAGAAATGGAAAGTAGTCACTTTTAATGTTTATCTTGGACACTAATAGTATTTTGATTGCTCTGTTGTAATCCGTCAACCTATTGCACAACCTGGCAGTTAGAAACTGTCCATCAGTCAGGTTTCTAAATCTCTTATCTCTGTTACTGCTGAAATAAGTGCATATTTATGCCCAGATATACTGAAAAACCCATTTCTGAATAGCTTCACTCCTTTACTGTGACTCCAAAAAAACCTCAAGCTGAACCCAGAGCTGGATAAATCACCATAACAGTCACACAGATAGACATACATTAAAATGCTTGTATGGTCCTGCTTTCATGTTATCTCTCCATTTATCTGTGTTGGATTAAAGGAGCACAGCCTGAGTGAAGAAATGTGTCTTTTTTTCCTCGCCTTTAGGCTTTCTTTCCCTTGAGAGACCCAAACCCAATCCTGCCATCTGCTGGCTCCATCCAGGTGAACAAAAACTCATACCAGCGGATGACCCAAAGCACCTGGTGTTTCCACTATAGCCTGTCAGATATTTGCTCCCTTCTGTGGCAGTTTGATTATGATTGAAAGGAAAAATCAGTTTATATATGTGATAACAAGTGCTCTTAAGTAATCTCTGCAAAAGAAAAGATCATTTATAGAGAGCAGGAGGGAAAACCAGAGCATTTGTGGAGGAGAGAGAGAGAGAGAGAGGGAAGTGTGTGGAGGGTCGGTGGAGGAGGTTTCAATGCTTCTGAGAGGTGCCTCATTTTCCAGCACCATCTGTTCCTGGTTCTGCGAGCTGGAAGCCTCGTTTGTGTCAAACACCTCCCACATGCTCCAAGGAGCCAGGCACCAACAGCAAGGACTCCATCACCTGTTTCAAACAACTGCACAATGTGACCCACCGCATCCGTTAACTACTAATCACACCATGTTTGATGATGTTGTTAACCCTCCATGAGAGGTGACTCCCTCCAGGCTTCTTCCAGAAGTTCCCGCCCAAAGCAAAGGAGATGGACGACAATGAAAGGGTCGACGGAGGGAGAGAGGAAGAGGACCAGACCGGTCCTGGAGGCTGATTTGCTTCCCACCACAGGGCCAGAAAGATGGGAGGAAGACAGAGGCGCATGAACAAGGCCATGCTCCTCCATTTCAATCAGCTCCTGCCGTCTCACATGGCAGCAGAGCATCCAGAAGGGAGGCGCCGTCATGAATCCTAATTGCTCCCTTTTCACCACGTTGCAGGGTGTTTCTATGCAAATCTGTCTAGAGAGGTATCTAGTTTATGCAAGGCCAACTGTATGAACTGAAATGTGAGCAGGAATCTCAGTCAGACAAAAGCCTTGGTGGGGAGATACGGGTATTATAATTCATTTGGATAAATTATTCATTTTGCACATGGCCCTCTTGAGTGCAGGACAGAGCGCCGCATCACACATGTAGATAACGTTTTGACATGTATGTATTCCACTGCATCGACGGGCACTGGCCTGAAGTTAAGATATATGGCTTTAATAAGAGTGATGAAGATGCAAAATAATGAGATGTCTGGGAGGAGAGCGCAGGGATGTCCACCGAGAGATGGAGCGAAACTATAAAATTATTCTTCGGCATGTGGACTGTGGCTGTTGCAGCAGATTCCGCTCCGTTTTGTAGCCGTATGAATATCCAGTCATGCACATTTGTACAACAACTGTCTGTCTATTCTCCTGAAATTGAGCGTGAACCTGTAATAAATGGCAATTTTAAAATTTGTTCAGAGTCAGCATGAGCACTCGACAGGGACTCATGAGTTGGCATGATGAAAATATTTTGTTTGTTTAATATTTATCACTGCGTTTATTCCTATATTACCCTTTTCTGCTTCAGTGGCACAACATGCACTTTGGGATTAATAAAATTCGCAATAATTTTAGAACTTGTGAATTTCTTTAAGTGCCACAGAATTATCGTGCAAATTCCAATAACTGCACCAGTGGCTGCACATTTCTCCATCGTTGCTAGATATACAAATGTGTGACAGCTGACAGCCTGACTGGCGTGTATTAAAATCAGAATTATTGACCCCCAGGGGAAAACGGAGTCCTGTTGCAGTTGCTTAGATTAAAGAAGAGAAGGGTAGCGTTATGGCAACTGATTCATGTCAGATTAGAAGTCCTTGTTAGCGTACCAGTTACACATAGAGGACAGACTGTTTTCTTTATCGCTCTGGTTTGAGGGCAACATGCTGAAGTGTTAACATGATTTGTCTTATTATGTATATGCTGCCCCTAAAGCAGAAGTTGGGCTGTTCTCCTTGTCACAGGGAATAAAAGAAGGGCCCTGCACCAGGAAGCAAGTTGAACATAACAGCATATCATTTCATTATCTAATTTACTAAACTTTCACAACTAGATTTTTGAATCTTGTTTACGTGAAAGGACGGGTGTTGACAGATAACCAATTCCAGCATGGACAGATCTAGAGCTGCATATTTAGCCCAAATGCAACAAACTGTAATATTAAACCTACATGAAGAAATAAAAGGGTAAAAGCAACTCAACTGCTGCTGCCAAAGCAGTAAGGAAAGCTGTAAAGAAACTGCAGAATGTGTAAATGTGTAATTAATAGGTTTATCAATACCACTGTTCCGTTCTGTATAATTTTCGTTTAATATCATCACGTGTCAGGAGATTTTTAAACAAAATTACAGATGTAATCCCTGTATTCTGCTCACAAAAAAAGAAAGGAAAAAGAAAAAAGCAACTATGTGGAGGATGAATTCAATACTGTCACATTCAGTGTCATTCCTATAAAGTGTAAGACATTTTTGGCCCTTAATCTTTTAGCTGCAACGTCGGTGATGTTGAACCGTTTCAGGAGCAAATAAAGAACTCATTTAAAAACATTATTTAAATCGATAAATAGACTTGCTGTGAATCTTTTGAGGTCAACATGTAGGTTGTATGGGCTTCATCAGGTTCTCTTTTTTGCATCTATCTACGAAGTCAGAAAGCAATAAAATGGGTTTGAAATCTCTTGTAGCTCAAAGAACTCTCACATTCCTTGCTTACTGTCTGTGCACTGAGCTCTGTAGGCTCTTCCATTAATGGTGATGCTAATTTTTAAGACCGTTGTCTGGTCAGTAGACGTTTTTTGAATCCACATTGATCTCTTACATCAAAAATACCACGGTGATAAATGTGGAAATAAGTTAATCACTGCCATAGTGCTAAAACCTGTGGTGATTTTTTGTTTGTTTGCCACATTTACTGCATAATAGTAAATTATTCTGACACGCTTAAGAAGAAGATTCAGTGATCTTTGGTTCACTTGTAGGTTTATTGTGAACAACACAGGTAGAGCACAAATGAACAAGCAAAGTGCAACTAAACACCGTCCTAATACACTTTAATTTAAATAACTAAGTTAAAACCTCTTCACCCTGCCCCATGTGCATCATAGACCCAACAGTCTAAGGCACACCTGTGCACTAATCATGGTGTCTAATCAGCATCTTGATATGGAACCTGTGAGGTGGGATGGATTATCTCAGCAAAGGAGAAGTGCTCACTATCACAGATTTAGACAGATTTGTGAATATTTGAGAGAAATGGTGATATTGTGTATGTGGAAAAAGTTTTAGATCTTTGAGTTCATCTCATAAAAAATGGGAGCAAAAACAAAAGTTTTGCGTTTATATTTTTGTTGAGTGTATGTGATCTATCTTGCAGGCTTTTATGCATTCAAACCTCATAGAACTTTTGTTTTAGGTACATCTTGTGTTCTGAACATTGTGGCCTTGAATGACACAGTGAGGCTCAGAAAACAATCGTGTTGACAGTTGACATATCTCATCATTTTCAGCTTCCATTTACCGTCTTTACATTTAGTTTTTGTGGTTGTGCTTTTCCAAATGCACATTAAACATGTGCAAATACATGGTTGAAATTGCTTAAACTGTTACCTCACTTACTCCAAATACAGTTTCGTAGTACAGAGGTGTTAAGCGGTGGAGTGCAGACCTGCCTTATCAGTGGGACTAAGAGCTTTATTGTGTTTTACATGATTTTAAAAGGGAATTTTAAAGTGTTGGACCATCAAAACAAGACAAAACCAGACTCCTAACAAGAAAACATCATTTCTAATATAATGGAAATAATCTCAAGTTAAAAGGTTTACGCTAGTGTGCCCTTTATACAATATTGTTGCTGTTATTACATATTCTTTCACTCCACGCTGTCTTGATGCACTGTTGATGACCTTTATCTTTAATTGGTTAGTCTGTGTTTGTCATAGCTCACACCAACATTCACTAAACTATCAGCGTAGATTAACTACGAGTTTGCAAAAACAAAACAAACCAACGAGCTGTCCATCCTCAGGCATGAATCTGATCATCTTAAACCTTCAGCAGGTTCTACTAGTGAAAGTATTGTTTTCAAATTTCCAGTCTGTCCATAAAAGAAGATCTGATGTCCTAAAATTACACTTTCACACAGTAAAAAGCTGACGGATGTGCTTACTGGTGTCCAACCAGAGCTCATAGATCAGTCATGACTGTTGTGAATCCGGCAGTATGTATTTCTGTGTGCATGGTGCTGATCAATACGAGCTGTGAGAAGAATACAATGAGGCCCGTCTCCATCCCCGCCCTGCCTCCATACGTAGACATGCACAGAAATGCACTATGACGCTTATTACGAACCCGTCCATCACAAATTACCATAATCTATGGCGTGCTCCCAATGGCTCTCCTGGGAAGCTCCCCTCATTTCATTTTTCATCTCATCCTCTTTCACTTTATTTCCAGTAATTCAAACCCACTAAATCCAAATATGAGTAGACACGGAGCCCCGCTGTTTTGACAAGTTAAATGACTACAGGCAATGATGTGCTTCCCAGTCAGTCTGTGAGCAGCACACGTTGCCAGCCACCGCCTTGTTGTGCGTTTGACACAAATGCGTTTGTGTGTGCGTGGACGTGCGCGTTCCCTCCACGTGCGCGCTTATTCCTGCGGCCGCCCGAACCCTCTGCAGCATCTTTTTTGAGGAGAAATTGAAATGGATTGTGTAGCTCAATATTTTATTGACATCAACTTCACAGAATGTTGCTACAGTGACACCGGGGATAATTATTTCACCACAGATTTCTTCCTCTCTGCGTTTTCGCTCCCTCTCCTTCTCCCTCTCCCTCTCTCTCTCTCTCTCTCTCTCTCTCTCTCTCTCTCTCTCTCTCTCTTTCTGCCTTCCCTCCAAGCCCTTCCATTCCTGTAGAGAATTAGTTCTGCATAAATTACCCAGTGGAATATTGAATCAGTCTCCAGCCACCAAAGGCGAGTCTGTGTGGCTGATTACCGAGCAGTACACACAACATGCGTGCAGACACACACACACACACACACACAGAAAGAGGAAGAGGGGCCTCTAAGCGAGGAGCTGACACCATTGCAGAAAACATGGTAAGGAGGAGGAGGAGGAGGAGGAGGAAGAGGGAGGTGGTAGAGAGCTCAGCCAATCTGGATATGGAGAGTGAAAGCTGTGTTAGCCACCCTAGCCACACACTATCTGCTCATTACTTAGTCATTAGCAGGGGCATGGTTTTCAAGGAGGGAGGGATCAATCAATTGTCATGGGTCAATGTTTTGCAGCCCCATTATGAACCTTGGGTGGCTCTGTAAATTAAGCACAGTAATTACTCATGTTAATTACACAAAGATGGTGGTCACATTGATCTACAAATAACGCTTTGCATAATGCAAATGGTATGATGAGTAAACACTGGGTTGCACTGAAGTATTTTGAAAGGCTGCCGCACTGATCACATGAGGAGGGCACAGAGGAGCACTTCTCTCCACTCTGAGTGGTTTGTAATCATTTATTTATTCTACTGTGTCTGCCGCGCGCGTACAGTGTCAATTAACTGAAAGATAATTTGGATAATTTGGGATAATAGATCATCCGAGTAAGTTATCACGCAGAAAAAGGCCAAATATTGACTCGCACCAGCTTCTCAGATGTGAAGATTGGCTGCTTTTCTGTGTCCATTGTCACTATAAGTTGACCTAGTCTAAACAAAATCACAATGTGAAGACATTTCACTATATTCTGACCTAAAAGACTGAAGGATTAGTCAGTTGGATGCTTTTCTGTGTCCAATTTCAATGTAGGTTGAGCTAGTCTAAACAAAACCAACAATGTGAAGACAATTCACTATATTCTGGCTCAATTAAATGACAAAAAAATCATTAGAGAATGGCTGCAACTAGCAATTTTTATAATTATTTATTAGTAATCCTGAGCATTTGGTGTATTTTTTGTATGATCTAGTCAACACATCCCAAAAGCTTTAACACACAAATATTGCCTTGTTTCAGCCTCTTAAAAGTAAGAATTAGCTTTTCTGTGTCCATTTTCACTGTAAAACGGAACTAATCTGAACAAAGCCAACAATATCAAGTTATTTTAGCATTTTGTGGCCGAAAAGATCGAAGAATTAGCCATTAAATGAAAAAAAAAATCAACCAAAGGTGGCTGTAACTAGCAATTTTTGTTATTATTTATTACTAATTATGCAGATTTGGGAAACTGTACAATATCTGGTCAACACATACACAAGAGCTTCAATGTACAAATATTACCTTGTGTCAGCTTCTCAAAAGTAAGAATTAGTTTCTTTTCTGTGTCCAGTTTTGTGGTAAACCAAACCTAGTCTAAACAAAACCAATATAGAACCGAGGTGAAGACAATTCATCATTTTCTGGCCTAAAAGACTGAATGATTAGTCAATTAAATAAAAAAAAAAACAATCATGGTTAACTGCAAATGCCATTTTTATCAGATTAGATTAGATACAACTTACAGTGCTAAGACTACAGAATGCACTTTAAAATCAAACCAGAAATGCCAAAGTATGGCATCTACACTATGCTACAATCTATTTCATACATACAAATGACAAAATTGCATAATCCATGTAAGACATTTATCTGAATCTAAATATAACGCTATCAAACAGGGACAGGGACCAATCCCCTGGTCCTAAGAGAGACAGTTTTCCTGAGCAGATCTGAGTGGTCTGGGATATTTAATTCCTCCAGCGGGACTACTGAGTGTAAATGTATGTGAGTGTTTATGCCCATGATTGGACGATTAGCCCTCTCCACTGTATTTGATATGCAGTTCTGTACACAGAAGATGCTCAAGAGGCACTTTAAGGGGAGATCCCAGAGCTGCCCATGATGCACTGTTGGCAGAAACCCCTCAAGTGTATTTGAGGATCACTTGTTATGCTCTTTTACATACAGACTGATATATCTGTGTGTCCACATCCACGCAGAGAAAAGGGTCTTCAGGGGAAGTGTTGTCTCCAAAGACACCATGAAAAAACCCCAGAGCATGTTGGAAAATATATTAGAGGTTCAATTAGAGGCCTTCTGAAGATGTAAGTGGCAGCAAAATTAGAAAATGCAAAATCAGATTCAGGCAGCCAATTTTCACTGTCAGTAGTTACAAGCTGACAGAACAATTAATCAGCACAAGCATGTACAGGAAGGAAATTCTCATCAGGAAGTCATCAGCGGCCATCAGCGCTTCCATGCCAGTGCATCAAACAACACAGGTAGAACAGCAGGTTTGTCTGGGCTCCGTGCCTCCTCCTGCTCTGCGTTTTTCCAGCTGTTAGAAATACTCTTGGTGCCATCTAGAGGTCGGACTAGTAAACATACATTTAAAAAAAATCAATTTTATTTGCAATTTTACACAAAAATACAACACAGAGAAAAATGCCAGGGATATTCTACTTTACATCACACAAGAGGGGGAGATAAAGTGACTAGTAAACACACATGGATGTGACTTATAGGCTTACAGTGACGTATGTGAATGAGGACATACGCCTTTGGAAATAATCTTCATAATCGGATTATTGTCACTTTGCCATTGGATGATATGAATGCAGCTATAAGTACAAAAATGCATACTAAAATGCATATAATACACACCAAGCTTAGGCATTTCCATGTCTGCATACTGTGAAATTTAAGAAAGTACATTTATTCCCTGATTCTAACCTCAAGCATAACCCATTCACTTCAATGTATTTTAAATCCCAGCTGTTTCTCTGAGGCCTGTAAACACAAAAATTGTTTCTCAATCGAGCCAGCTTTACACAAGCCATTAAAATATATATTGTTTCAATTTAAGGTCTATTCTGCCCAAAACAGAATTTCCAAGCTGACAAGTTATAATTTTAAAGATGTATTCTACCCAAAATGTGACTTTGTATCCAGTTACTTATGGTTTAAAGGTTTATTGCTTTAACTGAGTTATGGCTTTACAAGTTTATTCATTTCAAAATGTTTTCCTTGTCCAAGTAGCCACAGTGTTAAATCTTGTTCCACCCAAATAGTACTTTTGTTAGCCTTTTAAAAGATTTATTCTAGCCAAATAATATTTTTAAACCAACAGTTTATGGGTTTAAAGGTTTATTCCAAACAAAATACCACTTTGTGTCCAAGTACTTATGATTTTAAAGGTATATTGCACCCAAATACTACTTTGTGACCAATTACTTACAATTTTAAAAGTGCATTTCACTCACATAATACACAAACTAACAATTTATAGTTTTAAATTGTTTTATCGAACAAAATATTACTATGTGTCCAAGTGCTTGTAGTTTTAAAGGCTTATTCCACCCAAATAATATATTTCAGTGATGAGTTATGGTTTTAAAGGTTTACACTATATTATCTTATTGTGCATACATTGTCTCATTGTTAGTGAGGATAAAACAGTAGTGCAACTTTACAAAACGGCATTGTTTATTCTATTTTTCCTTTGTAATTTGCCATTTTGTTGGGTGAATAAATGTATTTCCTTATATGCCCAATAATAATGTTAAACAAGGTTGATATTAAAATATTGTGGCCAGCTTGTGTGTAAAGAGGTACTCATGAGGCAAAAATCTTGGTTTCAGAGTGAAAATCCCATGTCCTAACCTCCACATTCCTGAATGAAGAACAAGTTGATATCTTTAGCTGATATTACAAATTTTGTATTGTCTTGTCCACATATTTTTGCTGCCTCTCTGATAACATGTACAGTACTTTGGTCAGCAAAAGTTTTTTTTATACAAATAAGTTTGATTTTGGTTGATTTAACTCTCATATTTCACATTGGATGTTTTACATGAACTTTCCAAAGTGTATTTGTGCTTACAAACGTGCAGCTGTCAATACTTCAAGGGACAACATTAAAACAAGATTTGATTTCAGTATTTTATTTTGTTTTTAATCATAGATGGAAGCAAATAACCTTTCTAACCGAACCTCTTTGGACTCATTTCACATTTTTGCCGCTAGGTGTCAGCACACACTCTCTACTGATGCTCTTGCTTCAATTGTCTTCTCTTTCTCTTTTGTTTGGTTTATCACGTCTGATGCCTTTAATGACTACATAAAAGCTTGTT